>NC_092339.1:205676363-205979393 GCF_046630445.1 Rutidosis leptorrhynchoides
ATATTTTTAGGATGAGAATACATGCATGTTTTATAAATGATTTACAAAATAGACACAAGTACGTGAAACTACATTCTATGGTTGAATTATCGAAATCGAATATGCCCCTTTTTATTAAGTCTGGTAATCTAAGAATTAGGGAACAGACACCCTAATTGACGCGAATCCTAAAGATAGATCTATTGGGCCTAACAAACCCCATCCAAAGTACCGGATGCTTTAGTACTTCAAAATTTATATCATATCCGAAGGGTGTCCCGGAATGATGGGGATATTCTTATATATGCATCTTGTTAATGTCGGTTACCAGGTGTTCACCATATGAATGATTTTTATCTCTATGTATGGGATGTGTATTGAAATATGAAATCTTATGGTCTATTGTTACGATTTGATATATATAGGTTAAACCTATAACTCACCAACATTTTTGTTGACGTTTAAAGCATGTTTATTCTCAGGTGAATACTAAGAGCTTCCGCTGTTGCATACTAAAATAAGGACAAGATTTGGAGTCCATGTTTGTATGATATTGTGTAAAAACTGCATTCAAGAAACTGATTTCGATGTAACATATTTGTATTGTAAACCATTATGTAATGGTCGTGTGTAAACAGGATATTTTAGATTATCATTATTTGATAATCTGCGTAAAGCTTTTTAAACCGTTATTTATAAAATAAAGGTTATGGTTTGTTTTGAAAATGAATGCAGTCTTTGAAAAACGTCTCATATAGAGGGCAAAACCTCGCAACGAAATCAATTAATATGGAACGTTTTTAATCAATAAGAACGGGACATTTCAGTTGGTATTCGAGCGTTGGTCTTAGAGAACCAGAAAATTTGCATTAGTGTGTCTTATCGAGTTTGTTAGGATGCATTAGTGAGTCTGGACTTCGACCGTGTTTTCTTTAAAAATGATTGTTTAACATTTTTGTTGGAAACTATATATTATTAACATGTATATATTATGTGATATATTAATCTCTTAACATGTTTGATATTGTGTGATAGATGTCTACCTCTAGCACAAATCCCATTGACTCACCTAATAATAACGAAGAGTCGAATATATATTGGACTGATTCACAAGTTCCCGAAGAAGAACCGAAAGAAGAATCAGAACCGGAAGAAGAATCGGAACCGGAAGAGGAGGAACCGGAGGAGGAAATAGAACCGGTGGGGGAAATAATAAAACGGTTAATTAAAAGAAAATCCTCAACCAACCGACCAAGGTTAATTATGGTCAATGGTGTTTCCGCCAAGGAAGCAAAATATTGGGAGGATTACCAATTCTCCGATGAATCGGATTCCGACGAGAATTCCGATGATGTTATAGAAATTACCCCAACTGAATTTTAAAAGGCAAAAGAAAATAATAAGGGAAAGGGCATAAAAATAGAAAAATCTAATTCCAACCCCGATGAACTTTATATGTATCGTCAACCCCCGAAGTCCTTAAGTTGTAACAATGACCCGGGAACCTCTAAACCACCAGGTTTTTCTAAACCAATGTGGAAAATTACGGCTCGTATTAGGGGAACATCATATATCCCTAGAAACTTGGCAAAACGAACCAAAACCGAAGAAGAAGAAACAAGCGAGTCGGAATAAGATAGTTGTATTCGTGTGTTGTAATATATGTAATGTAGTGTGCTTATGCTTTATGATATATGTAAAAATTGCTTGTATTAATAAGTATTTTTTTTTATGAATCTAACTCTTGTCTATTTTACAGTATAAAAACACAAAATGGATAGACAACCCAATATTTTAAGAGACCTACCCGGAGACATGATTGATGAAATCTTGTCTAGAGTCGGTCAGAATTCTTCGACATAACTATTTACGGTGAAATCAGTTTGTAAGACATTCGAAGAACATTCCAAGAATGTCTTGGTTTATAAGAGACTTTCGTTTGAAAGATGGGGGGATATCACATTGGGAAACCCATAAGTTACGATGTGTTTACTTTGACGTATATATTGCGGGGAACCCAAATGCTATTTTACGCAACGGGTTAAGAAATTATTTTGACTCAATGTATCCGAATATAGGACTTCATGATTTAGAAAAAGCGGCTAACATGCAACATAAAGAAGCATGCTATGCTTACGGGTTAGTAATGTTCGCTTCTCACCAAAGTGAGAAAAAGAACATCGGGCTACAACTATTAAACAAAACATTCCCACAAGTGACGGAGTCGGTAATTGGGGTAAGAAATGAGGTTTTTAGGTTATTACGAGACTGTTGGTCATTACGTAACCCTCGTCCCTTTGACGACGTTACAACACGCTATCTTATCAACGGCCATAACGGTTATGTTCCACAAGACCAAGGATGGGAAGTAGTCCTAGTAAAACCAGAATGCATGACTTGTTTCTGGACGTATGAATTACTTGTCTTTATTGCCTTTGCTGAACGACTTGTGTACTAGCTAGAATTATCTTCACAACTATCTTGTATCAAAGTTATTGTGTGCTATATTTCATGCTTTATGTAAAATAAGCGGTATTGTAAGTTTGTAAAATATTGTATAAAAGTTTGAACGCGAAATATTATTATAATCTGTTTTTCATATAGAATTGTAGTAGTTGAATTGTATATTAACTACTAAGTATGAACTTAACGGGTAGGTACTACCCAAATTTAAACTTATAAAACGCTAATATGAAGAAAAAGCTTTTATAAATGAGTTCATATTATGCTACGAAATACTATTAACTACTCTTAATATTCTGTATGATTAACTTGTTCCATTTGACTATTTTGAAGGAAATGGCACCGACTACTCGACACACCGTGAATATGAATGAAGAGGAATTCTGTACTTTTCTAGCTTCAAACATAGCCGCAGTACAGGCTGTGCTACATACCAACAATAACCTTGGATCTAGCAGTACAGGAAATCGTGTAAGATGCACCTACAAAGAATTCACTGCCTGCAAACCTTTGGAATTTGATGGAACCGAAGGACCGATCGGATTGAAACGGTGGACCGAGAAGGTCGAATCGGTGTTTGCCATAAGTAAGTGTACTGAAGAGGACAAAGTGAAGTACGCTACGCATACCTTCACAGGTTCTGCGTTAACATGGTGGAATACCTATCTAGAGCAAGTGGGACAAGATGATGCGTACGCACTACCGTGGTCAGCATTCAAGCAATTAATGAACGAGAAGTACCGTCCCAGAACCGAGGTCAATAAGCTCAAGACAGAACTTAGAGGGTTACGAACCCAAGGATTTGATATTACCACATACGAAAGACGATTCACAGAATTGTGCCTATTGTGTCCGGGAGCGTTCGAAGATGAGGAAGAGAAGATCGACGCATTTGTGAAAGGATTACCGGAAAGAATCCAAGAAGATATAAGTTCACACGAGCCCGCCTCCATACAACATGCATGTAGAATGGCTCACAAACTAGTGAACCAGATTGAGGAAAGAATTAAAGAACAGACGGCTGAAGAGGCCAATGTGAAGCAAGTCAAAAGAAAGTGGGAGGAAAACGGTGATAAGAATCACCAATACTGAAATGTCCCGTTCTTATTGATTAAAAACGTTCCATATTAATTGATTTCGTTGCGAGGTTTTGACCTCTATATGAGACGTTTTTCAAAGACTGCATTCATTTTAAAACAACCCATAACCTTTATTTCATTAATAAAGGTTTAAAAAGCTTTACGTAGATTATCAAATAATGATAATCTAAAATATCCTGTTTACACACGACCATTACATAATGGTTTACAATACAAATATGTTACAACAAAATAAGTTTCTTGAATGCAGTTTTTACACAATATCATACAAGCATGGACTCCAAATCTCGTCCTTATTTAAGTATGCGACAGCGGAAGCTCTTAATAATCACCTGAGAATAAACATGCTTAAAACGTCAACAAAAATGTTGGTGAGTTATAGGTTTAACCTATATATATCAAATCATAATAATAGACCACAAGATTTCATATTTCAATACACATCCCATACATAGAGATAAAACTCATTCATATGGTGAACACCTGGTAACCGACATTAACAAGATGCATATATAAGAATATCCCCATCATTCCGGGACACCCTTCGGATATGAAATAAATTTCGAAGTACTAAAGCATCCGGTACTTTGGATGGGGTTTGTTAGGCCCAATAGATCTATCTTTAGGATTCGCGTCAATTAGGGTGTCTGTTCCCTAATTCTTAGATTACCAGACTTAATAAAAAGGGGCATATTCGATTTCGATAATTCAACCATAGAATGTAGTTTCACGTACTTGTGTCTATTTTGTAAATCATTTATAAAACCTGCATGTATTCTCCTCCCAAAAATATTAGATTTTAAAAGTGGGACTATAACTCACTTTCACAGATTTTTACTTCGTCGGGAAGTAAGACTTGGCCACTGGTTGATTCACGAACCTATAACAATATATACATATATATCAAAGTATGTTTAAAATATATTTACAACACTTTTAATATATTTTGATGTTTTAAGTTTATTAAGTCAGCTGTCCTCGTTAGTAACCTACAACTAGTTGTCTACAGTTAGATGTACAGAAATAAATCGATAAATATTATCTTGAATCAATCCATGACCCAGTGTATACTTATCTCAGTATTGATCACAACTCAAACTATATATATTTTGGAATCAACCTCAACCCTGTATAGCTAACTCCAACATTCACATATAGAGTGTCTATGGTTGTTCCGAAATATATATAGATGTGTCGACATGATAGGTCGAAATATTGTATACGTGTCTATGGTATCACAAGATTACATAATATACAATACAAGTTGATTAAGTTATGGTTGGAATAGATTTGTTACCAATTTTCACGTAGCTAAAATGAGAAAAATTATCCAATCTTGTTTTACCCATAACTTCTTCATTTTAAATCCGTTTTGAGTGAATCAAATTGCTATGGTTTCATATTGAACTCTATTTTATGAATCTAAATAGAAAAAGTATAGGTTTATAGTCGGAAAAATAAGTTACAAGTCGTTTTTGTAAAGGTAGTCATTTCAGTCGAAAGAACGACGTCTAGATGACCATTTTAGAAAACATACTTCAACTTTGAGTTTAACCATAATTTTTGGATATAGTTTCATGTTCATAATAAAAATCATTTTCTCAGAATAACAACTTTTAAATCAAAGTTTATCATAGTTTTTAATTAACTAACCCAAAACAGCCCGCGGTGTTACTACGACGGCGTAAATCCAGTTTTACGATGTTTTTCGTGTTTCCAGGTTTTAAATCATTAAGTTAGCATATCATATAGATATAGAACATGTGTGTAGTTAATTTTAAAAGTCAAGTTAGAAGGATTAACTTTTGTTTGCGAACAAGTTTAGAATTAACTAAACTATGTTCTAGTGATTACAAGTTTAAACCTTCGAATAAGATAGCTTTATATGTATGAATCGAATGATGTTATGAACATCATTACTACCTTAAGTTCCTTGGATAAACCTACTGGAAAAGAGAAAAATGGATCTAGCATTCAACGGATCCTTGGATGGCTCGAAGTTCTTGAAGCAGAATCATGACAAGAAAACAAGTTCAAGTAAGATCATCACTTGAAATAAGATTGTTATAGTTATAGAAATTGAACCAAAGTTTGAATATGATTATTACCTTGTATTAGAATGATAACCTACTGTAAGAAACAAAGATTTCTCGAGGTTGGATGATCACCTTACAAGATTGGAAGTGAGCTAGCAAACTTGAAAGTATTCTTGATTTTATGTAACTAGAACTTGTAGAATATATGAAGAACACTTAGAACTTGAAGATAGAACTTGAGAGAGATCAATTAGATGAAGAAAATTGAAGAATGAAAGTGTTTGTAGGTGTTTTTGGTCGTTGGGGTATGGATTAGATATAAAGGATATGTAATTTTGTTTTCATGTAAATAAGTCATGAATGATTACTCATATTTTTGTAATTTTATGAGATATTTCATGCTAGTTGCCAAATGATGGTTCCCACATGTGTTAGGTGACTCACATGGGCTGCTAAGAGCTGATCATTGGAGTGTATATACTAATAGTACATACATCTAAAAGCTGTGTATTGTACGAGTACGAATACGGGTGCATACGAGTAGAATTGTTGATGAAACTGAACGAGGATGTAATTGTAAGCATTTTTGTTAAGTAGAAGTATTTTGATAAGTGTATTGAAGTCTTTAAAAAGTGTACAAATACATATTAAAACACTACATGTATATACATTTTAACTGAGTCGTTAAGTCATCGTTAGTCGTTACATGTAAGTGTTGTTTTGAAACCTTTAGGTTAACGATCTTGTTAAATGTTGTTAACCCAATGTTTATAATACCAAATGAGATTTTAAATTATTATATTATCATGATATTATCATGTATGAATATCTCTTAATATGATATATATACATTAAATGTCTTTACAACGATAATCGTTACATATATGTCTCGTTTAAAAATCATTAAGTTAGTAGTCTTGTTTTTACATATGTAGTTCATTGTTAATATACTTAATGATATGTTTACTTATCATAGTATCATGTTAACTATATATATATATCCATATATATGTCATCATATAGTTTTTACAAGTTTTAACGTTCGTGAATCACCGGTCAACTTGGGTGGTCAATTGTCTATATGAAACATATTTCAATTAATCAAGTCTTAACAAGTTTTATTGCTTAACATGTTGGAAACATTTAATCATGTAAATATCAATCTCAATTAATATATATAAACATGGAAAAGTTCGGGTCACTACAGTACCTACCTGTTAAATAAATTTCGTCCCGAAATTTTAAGCTGTTGAAGGTGTTGACGAATCTTCTGGAAATAGATGCGGGTATTTATTCTTCATCTGATCTTCACGCTCCCAGGTGAACTCGGGTCCTCTACGAGCATTCCATCGAACCTTAACAATTGATATCTTGTTTTGCTTAAGTCTTTTAACCTCACGATCCATTATTTCGACGGGTTCTTCGATGAATTGAAGTTTTTCGTTGATTTGGATTTCATCTAACGGAATAGTGAGATCTTCTTTAGCAAAACATTTCTTCAAATTCGAGACGTGGAAAGTGTTATGTACAGCCGCGAGTTGTTGAGGAAACTCAAGTCGGTAAGCTACTGGTCCGACATGATCAATAATCTTGAATGGTCCAATATACCTTGGATTTAATTTCCCTCGTTTACCAAATCGAACAACGCCTTTCCAAGGTGCAACTTTAATCATGACCATCTCTCCAATTTCAAATTCTATATCTTTTCTTTTAATGTCAGCGTAGCTCTTTTGTCGACTTTGGGCGGTTTTCAACCGTTGTTGAATTTGGATGATCTTCTCGGTAGTTTCTTGTATAATCTCCGGACCCGTAATCTGTCTATCCCCCACTTCACTCCAACAAATCGGAGACCTGCACTTTCTACCATAAAGTGCTTCAAACGGCGCCATCTCAATGCTTGAATGGTAGCTGTTGTTGTAGGAAAATTCTGCTAATGGTAGATGTCGATCCCAACTGTTTCCGAAATCAATAACACATGCTCGTAGCATGTCTTCAAGCGTTTGTATCGTCCTTTTGCTCTGCCCATCAGTTTGTGGATGATAGGCAGTACTCATGTCTAGACGAGTTCCTAATGCTTGCTGTAATGTCTGCCAGAATCTTGAAATAAATCTGCCATCCCTATCAGAGATAATAGAGATTGGTATTCCATGTCTGGAGATGACTTCCTTCAAATACAGTCGTGCTAACTTCTCCATCTTGTCATCTTCTCTTATTGGCAGGAAGTGTGCTGATTTGGTGAGACGATCAACTATTACCCAAATAGTATCAAAACCACTTGCAGTCCTTGGCAATTTAGTGATGAAATCCATGGTAATGTTTTCCCATTTCCATTCCGGGATTTCGGGTTGTTGAAGTAGACCTGATGGTTTCTGATGCTCAGCTTTGACCTTAGAACACGTCAAACATTCTCCTACGTATTTAGCAACATCTGCTTTCATACCCGGCCACCAAAAATGTTTCTTGAGATCCTTGTACATCTTCCCCGTTCCAGGATGTATTGAGTATCTGGTTTTATGAGCTTCTCTAAGTACCATTTCTCTCATATCTCCAAATTTTGGTACCCAAATCCTTTCAGCCCTATACCGGGTTCCGTCTTCCCGAATATTAAGATGCTTCTCCAATCCTTTGGGTATTTCATCCTTTAAATTTCCCACTTTTAAAACTCCTTGTTGCGCCTCCTTTATTTGAGTAGTAAGGTTATTATGAATCATTATATTCATAGATTTTACTCGAATGGGTTCTCTGTCCTTCCTGCTCAAGGCATCGGCTACCACATTTGCCTTCCCCGGGTGGTAACGAATCTCAAAGTCGTAATCATTCAATAATTCAATCCACCTACGCTGCCTCATATTCAGTTGTTTCTGATTAAATATGTGTTGAAGACTTTTGTGGTCGGTATATATAATACTTTTGACCCCATATAAGTAGTGCCTCCATGTCTTTAATGCAAAAACAACCGCGCCTAATTCCAAATCATGCGTCGTATAATTTTGTTCGTGAATCTTTAATTGTCTAGACGCATAAGCAATCACCTTCGTTCGTTGCATTAATACACAACCGAGACCTTGCTTTGATGTGTCACAATAAATCACAAAATCATCATTCCCTTCAGGCAATGACAATATAGGTGCCGTAGTTAGCTTTTTCTTCAATAACTGAAACGCTTTCTCTTGTTCATCATTCCATTCAAATTTCTTCCCTTTATGCGTTAATGCAGTCAAGGGTTTTGCTATTCGAGAAAAGTCTTGGATGAACCTTCTGTAGTAACCAGCTAGTCCTAAAAACTGGCGTATGTGTTTTGGAGTTTTCGGGGTTTCCCACTTTTCAACAGTTTCTATCTTTGCCGGATCCACCTTAATACCTTCTTTGTTCACTATGTGACCGAGGAATTGAACTTCTTCCAACCAAAATGCACACTTTGAAAACTTAGCGTACAATTCTTCCTTCCTCAATACTTCTAACACCTTTCTCAAATGTTCACCGTGTTCTTGGTCATTCTTTGAGTAAATAAGTATGTCATCAATGAAAACAATGACAAACTTGTCAAGGTATGGTCCACACACTCGGTTCATAAGGTCCATGAACACAGCTGGTGCATTAGTTAAACCAAACGGCATGACCATAAACTCGTAATGACCGTAACGTGCTCTGAAAGCAGTCTTTGGAATATCATCTTCTTTCACCCGCATTTGATGATACCCAGAACGTAAGTCAATCTTTGAATAAACAGACGAGCCTTGTAGTTGATCAAATAAGTCGTCGATTCTCGGTAGTGGGTAGCGGTTCTTGATGGTAAGTTTGTTCAACTCTCGGTAGTCGATACACAACCTGAATGTACCATCTTTCTTCTTGACAAACAAAACAGGAGCTCCCCACGGTGATGTGCTTGGTCGAATGAAACCACGCTCTAAAAGTTCTTGTAATTCGCTTTGCAGTTCTTTCATCTCGCTGGGTGCGAGTCTGTAAGGAGCACGAGCTATTGGTGCAACTCCTGGTACAAGATCTATTTGAAATTCAACGGATCGATGTGGGGGTAATCTCGGTAATTCTTTTGGAAATACATCGGGAAATTCTTTTGCAATGGGAACATCATTGATGCTCTTTTCTTCAGTTTGTACTTTTTCGACGTGTGCTAGAACAGCATAGCAACCTTTTCTTATTAGTTTTTGTGCCTTCAAATTACTAATAAGATGTAGCTTCGTGTTGCCCTTTTCTCCGTACACCATTAAGGGTTTTCCTTTTTCTCGTATAATGCGAATTGCATTTTTGTATCAAACGATCTCTGCTTTCACTTCTTTCAACCAGTTCATACCGATTATCACATCAAAACTCCCTAACTCTACTGGTATCAAATCAATCTTTAATGTTTCGCTAACCAGTTTAATTTCTCAATTCCGACATATATTATCTGCTGAAATTAATTTACCATTCGCTAATTCGAGTAAAAAGTTACTATCCAAAGGCGTTAATTGAAAGGACCCGTTCATATACATTATAAACGATTCACAATAGTTGATTACGTCGCGAGGTATTTGACCTCTATATGATACATTTTACAAACATTGCATTCGTTTTTAAAAGACAAATTTTCTTTACAACGAAAGTTGACGGCATGCACACCATTTCATAATACATCCAACTATAATTGGCTTAATAATAATCTTGATGAACTCAATGACTCGAATGCAACGTCTTTTAAAATATGCCATGAATGACTCCAAGTAATATCCTTAAAATGAGCTAATGCACAGCGGAAGATTTCTTTAATACCTGAGAATAAACATGCTTTAAAGTGTCAACCAAAAGGTTGGTGAGTTCATAGGTTTATCATAACAATCATTTTAATATATTAATAGACCACAAGATTTCCGTTTATAAATATATGTACACTCGCAAGTGTATAAAAGTATTCTATAAGTTGTAGGCACCCGGTAACAAGCCTTAACATTCATATTTTACCCTCTGAAGTACACCAGATCAGGTGTGTTTAAAATAACCTCGAAGTACTAAAGCATCCCATAGTCAGGATGGGGTTTGTCAGGCCCAATAGATCTATCTTTAGGATTCGCGCCTACCGTACATAGACAAGTAGTTTAATGTTCCCAAGCTAAGGGTATATTTCTGGTTTAAACCCACATAGAATTAGTTTTAGTACTTGTGCCTACTTCGTAAAACATTTATAAAACAGCGCATGTATTCTCAGCCTAAAAATATATATTGCAAAAATAATTAAAAAGGGAGCAAATGAAACTCACAATACTATATTTCGTAGCAATTATGTATATGACGACACTGAAAATGATAAACGTTAGGTTGACCTCACGAGCAATACCCTCGATCAATACCCATAACCTCCATAGCTATAACCCATAATTTCCTTAGCTCTATCCCGTTTGAAAACTTATTTTGAAATCGTCCGAGTATAACTCCGTCGTAGTATTTTATGTATACTAATAATATCTTGAAATAATACAAAAAAAATATATATATATGTAATTCGATTGAGAGAGTTTAGAGAAATATATTTTCAAGTTTCTATGAAATAATGAAACCTATTGAATTCTATTTATAATAGATTTTTGAATTATTAAAGTGAATTATTAAAGTATGAATTATTAAAGTGAATTATTAAAGTATGAATTATTAAAGTGAATTATTAAAGTATGAATTATTAAAGTTAAAGTAAAATAAAAGTAAAGTAAAGGTAAAGTTAAAGTATAGTAAAAGTATAAAACTATATACGTATAATACGAGTATAAATATATATAATATTAATTTAAATCGTTATATATATTTAATAAAATAAAATATAAATATCGTTATCTTTATCATACTGGTTAAGTAATGAGTTGTCAAAAGTGATTCTAGATATTTATAAAACTTATATACGTTTTAATAATAAAGTTCTTTTTTAAACTGAAAACGTCTTTGTACGTTTGAAAATAGATTAATAGAATATTATGGAAACCAATTCTCCACTAACTTTTGTCTAACTTTCGTAAATGACACTTTTTGTTTTTATTTATAAATAGCTTTACAAATTATTCTGAATATCGTTAAGAGGAATAGATTTTCTCAAATCATAGTGGACCTCTCAACAGAGACTTGTAATCATAATTCAATGTTTTTGATAATTCAATCATTTAATATATTTTTTTTAATTTCATCGAAAATCATATTGAAACAAATACGTTCGTGTAAAGTATCATATATCTAATACTTTGTTAATGTTTTCAGTTAATATATATTATATATACATATCTATATACTCATAATTGTTCGTGAATCGTCGAACACGGTCAAAGGGTAATTGATTACATGAATGTAGTTCCAAACTTTTTGAGATTCAACATTACAAATTCTGCTTATCGTGTCGGAAACATATAAAGATTAAAGTTTAAATTTGGTCAGAAATTTTCGGGTCGTCACAGTACCTGCCCGTTAAAGAAATTTCGTCCCCGAAATTTGATAGAGGTCGTCATGACTAACAATGAGAATGTTATTATAGCAATTATAGAGTTTTATCATGTTCAAGAAGAATGGATAAAATAATTCGATTACTCGAAACGTATGAGTGAAGCTATCGTAAAAGAGTGAAATGAGAAAATAGGGATTCGTCTTATCTTTTGACGTCATCACGGTTGATCTCCGGATTAAAGAAAATCTTTGTAATCTATATAGGATTTGATTCTTCGATGATTAAGGAAATTATGATCCTCTTCGATTTAATGCGATGATTCATCTCGATTTTTCTGTCGGATATTTCACTATAAATCCACTTCCTTCGTTTCCTTTTAATTCACACCTTCTATTCTTTCTCCCTCAATTCTTACTTTAAAATTATTCGTCAATATGCTTCATTCAGTGCTGATTCTCGATATACTCCTCACTTTCATATCTGTCGTTCTTCTTTTTCATCTACCTCCGGAAGAATCTATTTACTTCTACCATACTCTTGGTTTTATAGTGTTTTTTGTTCTCCCGTGTCTTTATATTGCTATATGCATCGATATATACGGTTTATAATTTCTGGGTTGTTGTTGGGTTTTATATCTTCCCTTATATTTCGATGTCCCTGCTTCTGTCTTCTATAATCATTGTCATCCCCAATTAATGCTCTCTTTTATTTGCTGCGATTTATACCCCAATTTCTATTTCGGAGTTTTGTCCTTTCGTTTCTTCTTCTTGCGATTAAGCACCGCTTGTAATGGTCCAGAATTCGCATATATGAATTTCGGAATGAACATTGTTAATGTTCTAAGAAGGAAATTGTAATGGCACGATCTTGACTTGTCAAATTACTAGAATACCTCGGATAAGGCCGAATCATCAAGAAATATTTTCTTGATATTTTAGAGGTTAAAGAGAATACAAGAGTCGTGTAACATAGAACATGATGACGTTATAATCTGTGAATCATCACGTTCCATTTAGAAACTCAGCATGACTTACTGTAATATAATCACGTTGATCAAGTGTCATTTTATTATACTAGTTCATGCTTCAGTTCCCAACACTACTTCAAAAATATTCCTATTTTAAATTCGAAAGTTTCAGAATTTAGAAACTAAAATAGTTTCTTTTATGATGTAATACAGACAACACGAAGAGGTAAATGATTTCAGATAAGAATAATTATGGAAATATCTTCAGAAATATGGAGGATATTTATAATGAAAGATACGATGATATCTTAAAATTTCTAATATCAGAGGATGATGAAGAATATTGTCCGTAAGGGTTTAGAGTCAGGAGCAAGGTATTCGATAATGAGTTCAGCAGACATGGAATCATTTGGATTCTTTGAAGGTAGATTTCGTCCTTGTGATTTATCCACAGCCTTCTTCATGGTTTGCTCAATCCGTATTTTTCAGTACCAAATCTTCTCTTTTTCTGAGCTTTGCCAATATACTATCCTTTATCATCCAACTTTTTACTGTTAAGGTCGTTTACAGTTTTTGCTGCTTCATCAGCATTTTTCAAAATTTCGAGAACTGGTTCGCAGTTTAGGGTGTTTTTCAGAAATTTCTCATTCAAAGAATGTAAGTCTTGGAGGTAGACGTTGTGTGTATATGTAATTGTTGATGTAGACATGCTGAGAGGTTTCAAAATACTGATTGCTGATTCTCAATAATTGGTATGGCAATTCTTGTTATAAGGTACGAATGAGTATATGATAGGGTTTCGATAATTATAATGATTTTTTTTTTGGAAAGTCAAAGATCAGTGAAGTTGTTGGTAAGTTTATTGCTAATGTGGTGAATATAAACGATTCCCCGGTAACGTTGGCGAAAGGGCAACGTATCTATCGAGGTTATAATAAGACTGTTTTGATTGAGAAGTCGAAGTTGACTTGCTGGAGCTGTGACAAAACTGTCTATTTTGAAACGGAATTGAAAAGTTATTTTAGCTAGTAAATGCCAAAGGGTCTAACACGGATACGTGTCGAACTATGACTTGGGTTTTGAGAGTTTTTCAGGTGTATAACTGTGGGTAACATGTGGTTGGATCATCATCTCGATTGTTCCTTAGTTGAAGTGTCTTCAGGAATTTCGAAGGGTTTGAATACAGATTATAATCGTTAATATACATACGATGTTCTAACACAGTTTTGAAGTTAAAGTATAGCTTTGAAAGATGTAAGAATCTAAGAGTGATGATACCGGTTATAACTTGAATTGAATTCGGCGATTTCAAAATCAGAATATGTAATTAGATTTTTGAATGAGTATGGTTGTTTTGATTTCTATAAAAGAATGTATATTGTTGTGAAAGTAGGGAGTATAATGGATGATCTGCTGAATCAGATTCGAAGAATGTAACATATTAATTGTGAATTTATATATCTCTCGGGTATTACCTACCCGTTAAAAAAAATTTCACAATTAATATTTTGTACAAAAGAAGTTTATTACAGTCTTTATGAAAATATATGTGTATATTTTCTTTAGATGTAATATAGATTTAATGAGTTAATATTAAATTAAACTCATTTGTTTTATGGTTGGAACTAGAATTGAGTAATCCCTAAAACTTTATAAAGTGCATAAGTATTTCTTCAATAATATTGAAATTATGAATCATTACTTTGTTATTTGTTGGTTTTCGTAAAATTCTTGTGAACTTCGCAAGGTACGAATGATGTTATTTGAAAAGTTTCGAGTACATCGATGATGAAAGTGTAAAATCAAACATATATTTGAATAATACACTTGATTAATTATGAATTGGATTTTTATTGAATTGAGACAGAGATTGTAATTAACGATGGTTAAGTTGCGGACGAAGGACGTACATCATTGCATATTTGTAATATGAATTAACTGAGTAGTTAAGATTCACACATAATAGCTTAGTACGGGAAGATTTATTATGATTTAAAAATTTATACATATAAAATATACATATAAATCTTTCGATTGGAAATGAGTTAATACTTCATAACTCGTTGATACAATATATTTGTTGTTGATTCGTAATGATGTCCACAATGATTCTTGAACTGACAGAGTTTGTGATGTTAAGGTGCTGTTGATTTTGACGATACTTACGGCACTGACTGTGTTGATGATGCTACGGTCCTGTTGATGCTGTTGGTAAAAAAATTCTAGCTTGTAAATCGTACACCATTTTCGATCAAAGTTTCTACTCTACCATCTCCGTTCACTCATCTGATTTACGGTCAGAATTAAATAATCTCTAAGATTTTGGAGATTACATAACTGCCGCAGAGATATCTCTTCAATGAAGTTTATGAATTAATACTTCATCGTTTGTTGTTGTTGATATTCCTGGATATTTACAGGGCGTATGACGTTGATGTTTGAGATACAGATTGTGATGTTGCGGTATGGGATGTAGATGTTGTTGTTGGTGGTAGTGATGGTACTGTTGGTGTTGCTGATGGTGGTACTGTTTATGCTGCTGGTGCTGCTGCTGGTGTTTGTAACCTTTGCACCATATTCTCCAAAGCCACTACCCGAGCGCGAAGCTCATTGACTTCTTCTATTACACCGGGGTGATTGTCGGTTAGGATGAGCGAATAAATAAAATCTAGGATTTGGTGTAGTATGTAATCGTGACGAGATACTCTAGAAATAAGAGAGAAAATGGTGTTTCGGATAGGTTCGCCGGTAAGTGCTTCAGGTTCTTTGCCAATAGGACAATGTGGTGGATGGAAGGGATCACCTTCTTCTTGTCTCCAATGATTAAGGAGGCTACGAACCCATCCCCAATTCATCCAGAATAGATGATGACTAATTGGTTGATCCATTCCGGTCACACTGCTTTCGGAACTTGAGTGGGATTCCATTTCGGAATCTGAGGAACTTGAACTGATGACGAATTCCATTTCGGACGATTTGATAAAGGATTTTTCGATATGAAATGATTTTCCGGCTATCGGGTGGTATTCTAACTACATAGAATATCTATATATATAGATCAAAAGATTTCATAGATTACGGAGGAATTTACGGAATATGTCAGGCAAAGTTTACAGTAACAGATACGCTAAGATATGAATTTTGTCTATACACTATTCATGCAATCATTGCAATAAGATGTGTCTAGACTAAGAATGATAAGCAGGTAATTTCCTAAGGATGGTAAGTAGATGATTTCCGACTAAAAATGATAAACAAAACTTTTGACATGCAGACACGGTCGAAGTCCAGACTCACTAATGCATCTTAACAACTATCAGTTAGACACACTAATGCAAGACCTGGTTCGCTAAGACCACCGATCTGATACCAACTGAAAGGACCCGTTCATATACATTATAAACGATTCACAATAGTTGATTACATCGCGAGGTATTTGACCTCTATATGATACATTTTACAAACATTGCATTCGTTTTTAAAAGACAAACTTTCTTTACAACGAAAGTTGACGGCATGCACACCATTTCATAATACATCCAACTATAATTGGCTTAATAATAATCTTGATGAACTCAATGACTCGAATGCAACGTCTTTCAAAATATGCCATGAATGACTCCAAGTAATATCCTTAAAATGAGCTAATGCACAGCGGAAGATTTCTTTAATACCTGAGAATAAACATGCTTTAAAGTGTCAACCAAAAGGTTGGTGAGTTCATAGGTTTATCATAACAATCATTTTAATATATTAATAGACCACAAGATTTCCGTTTATAAATATATGTACACTCGCAAGTGTATAAAAGTATTCTATAAGTTGTAGGCACCCGGTAACAAGCCTTAACGTTCATATTTTACCCTCTGAAGTACACCAGATCAGGTGTGTTTAAAATAACCTCGAAGTACTAAAGCATCCCATAGTCAAGATGGGGTTTGTCAGGCCCAATAGATCTATCTTTAGGATTCGCGCCTACCGTACATAGACAAGTAGTTTAATGTTACCAAGCTAAGGGTATATTTCTGGTTCAAACCCACATAGAATTAGTTTTAGTACTTGTGCCTACTTCGTAAAACATTTATAAAACAGCGCATGTATTCTCAGCCCAAAAATATATATTGCAAAAACAATTAAAAAGGGAGTAAATGAAACTCACAATACTGTATTTCGTAGCAATTATGTATATGACGGCACTGAAAATGATAAACGTTAGGTTGACCTCACGAGCAATACCCTCGATCAATACCCATAACCTCCATAGCTATAACCCATAATTTCCTTAGCTCTATCCCGTTTGAAAACTTATTTTGAAATCGTCCGAGTATAACTTCGTCGTAGTATTTTATGTATACTAATAATATCTTGAAATAATACAAAAAAAATATATATATATGTAATTCGATTGAGAGAGTTTAGAGAAATATATTTTCAAGTTTCTATGAAATAATGAAACCTATTGAATTCTATTTATAATAGATTTTTGAATTATTAAAGTGAATTATTAAAGTATGAATTATTAAAGTGAATTATTAAAGTATGAATTATTAAAGTGAATTATTAAAGTATGAATTATTAAAGTTAAAGTAAAATAAAAGTAAAGTAAAGGTAAAGTTAAAGTATAGTAAAAGTATAAAACTATATACGTATAATACGAGTATAAATATATATAATATTAATTTAAATCGTTATATATATTTAATAAAATAAAATATAAATATCGTTATCTTTATCATACTGGTTAAGTAATGAGTTGTCAAAAGTGATTCTAGATATTTATAAAAGTTATATACGTTTTAATAATAAAGTTCTTTTTTAAACTGAAAACGTCTTTGTACGTTTGAAAATAGATTAATAGAATATTATGGAAACCAATTCTCCACTAACTTTTGTCTAACTTTCGTAAATGACACTTTTTGTTTTTATTTATAAATAGCTTTACAAATTATTCTGAATATCGTTAAGAGGAATAGATTTTCTCAAATCATAGTGGACCTCTCAACAGAGACTTGTAATCATAATTCAATGTTTCTGATAATTCAATCATTTAATATATTTTTTTAATTTCATCGAAAATCATATTGAAACAAATACGTTCGTGTAAAGTATCATATATCTAATACTTTGTTAATGTTTTCAGTTAATATTATATATTATATATACATATCTATATACTCATAATTGTTCGTGAATCGTCGAACACGGTCAAAGGGTAATTGATTACATGAATGTAGTTCCAAACTTTTTGAGATTCAACATTACAAATTATGCTTATCGTGTCGGAAACATATAAAGATTAAAGTTTAAATTTGGTCAGAAATTTTCGGGTCGTCACATTAATGGACAACTTAATTTAGCACAAAAATCTCTACTCATATAGCTTCTATCCGCACCCGAATCAAATAAAACGTAAGCAGATTTATTGTCAATAAGAAACGTACCCGTAACAAGCTCCAGGTCTTCCTGTACCTCTGCCGCATTAATATTGAAAACTCTTCCGCGGCCTTGTCCATTCGTGTTCTCCTGGTTCGGGCAATTTCTAATAATGTGGCCCGGTTTTCCACATTTATAACAAACTACATTGGCATAACTTGCTCCGACACTACTTGCTCTGCCATTACTCGTTCCGACACCATTTGTTCCTTTCGTTCTATTAACCCCTGGTCCGTAGACCTCACACTTCACCGCTCTATGACCATTTCTTTTACACTTGTTGCAAAATTTGGTGCAGAACCCCGAGTGATACTTTTCACACCTTTGGTGTAGTGACCCGAACTTTTCCATGTTTATATATATTAATTGAGATTGATATTTACATGATTAAATGTTTCCAACATGTTAAGCAATCAAACTTGTTAAGACTTGATTAATTGAAATATGTTTCATATAGACAATTGACCACCCAAGTTGACCGGTGATTCACGAACGTTAAAACTTGTAAAAACTATATGATGACATATATATGGATATATATATATAGTTAACATGATACTATGATAAGTAAACATATCATTAAGTATATTAACAATGAACTACATATGTAAAAACAAGACTACTAACTTAATGATTTTTAAACGAGACATATATGTAACGATTATCGTTGTAAAGACGTTTAATGTATATATATCATATTAAGAGATATTCATACATGATAATATCATGATAATATAATAATTTAAAATCTCATTTGATATTATAAACATTGGGTTAACAACATTTAACAAGATCGTTAACCTAAAGGTTTCAAAACAACACTTACATGTAACGACTAACGATGACTTAACGAATCAGTTAAAATGTATATACATGTAGTGTTTTAATATGTATTTATACACTTTTGGAAGACTTCAATACACTTATCAAAATACTTCTACTTAACAAAAATGCTTACAATTACATCCTCGTTCAGTTTCATCAACAATTCTACTCGTATGCACCTGTATTCGTACTCGTACAATACACAGCTTTTAGATGTATGTACTATTGGTATATACACTCTAATTATCAGCTCTTAGCAGCCCATGTGAGTCACCTAATACATGTGGGAACCATCATTTGGCAACTAGCATGAAATATCTCATAAAATTACAAAAATATGAGTAATCATTCATGACTTATTTACATGAAAACAAAATTACATATCCTTTATATCTAATCCATACACCAACGACCAAAAACACCTACAAACACTTTCATTCTTCAATTTTCTTCATCTAATTGATCTCTCTCAAGTTCTATCTTCAAGTTCTAAGTGTTCTTCATATATTCTACAAGTTCTAGTTACATAAAATCAAGAATACTTTCAAGTTTGCTAGCTCACTTCCAATCTTGTAAGGTGATCATCCAACCTCAAGAAATCTTTGTTTCTTACAGTAGGTTATCATTCTAATACAAGGTAATAATCATATTCAAACTTTGGTTCAATTTCTATAACTATAACAATCTTATTTCAAGTGATGATCTTACTTGAACTTGTTTTCGTGTCATGATTCTGCTTCAAGAACTTCGAGCCATCCAAGGATCCATTGAAGCTAGATCCATTTTTCTCTTTTCTAGTAGGTTTATCCAAGGAACTTAAGGTAGTAATGATGTTCATAACATCATTCGATTCATACATATAAAGCTATCTTATTCGAAGGTTTAAACTTGTAATCACTAGAACATAGTTTAGTTAATTCTAAACTTGTTCGCAAACAAAAGTTAATCCTTCTAACTTGACTTTTAAAATCAACTAAACACATGTTCTATATCTATATGATATGCTAACTTAATGATTTAAAACCTGGAAACACGAAAAACACCGTAAAACCGGATTTACGCCGTCGTAGTAACACCGCGGGCTGTTTTGGGTTAGTTAATTAAAAACTATGATAAACTTTGATTTAAAAGTTGTTATTCTGAGAAAATGATTGTTATTATGAACATGAAACTATATCCAAAAATTATGGTTAAACTCAAAGTGGAAGTATGTTTTCTAAAATGGTCATCTAGACGTCGTTCTTTCGACTGAAATGACTACCTTTACAAAAACGACTTGTAACTTATTTTTCCGACTATAAACCTATACTTTTTCTATTTAGATTCATAAAATATAGTTCAATATGAAACCATAGCAATTTGATTCACTCAAAACGGATTTAAAATGAAGAAGTTATGGGTAAAACAAGATTGGATAATTTTTCTCATTTTAGCTACGTGAAAATTGGTAACAAATCTATTCCAACCATAACTTAATCAACTTGTATTGTATATTATGTAATCTTGAGATACCATAGACACGTATACAATGTTTCGACCTATCATGTCGACACATCTATATATGTTTCGGAACAACCATAGACACTCTATATGTGAATGTTGGAGTTAGCTATACAGGGTTGAGGTTGATTCCAAAATATATATAGTTTGAGTTGTGATCAATACTGAGATACGTATACACTGGGTCGTGGATTGATTCAAGATAATATTTATCGATTTATTTCTGTACATCTAACTGTGGACAACTAGTTGTAGGTTACTAACGAGGACAGCTGACTTAATAATAAACTTAAAACATCAAAATATATTAAAAGTGTTGTAAATATATTTTGAACATACTTTGATATATATGTATATATTGTTATAGGTTCGTGAATTAACCAGTGGCCAAGTCTTACTTCCCGACGAAGTAAAAATCTGTGAAAGTGAGTTATAGTCCCACTTTTAAAATCTAATATTTTTGGGATGAGAATACATGCAGGTTTTATAAATGATTTACAAAATAGACACAAGTACGTGAAACTACATTCTATGGTTGAATTATCAAAATCGAATATGCCCCTTTTTATTAAGTCTGGTAATCTAAGAATTAGGGAACAGACACTCTAATTGACGCGAATCCTAAAGATAGATCTATTGGGCCTAACAAACCCCATCCAAAGTACCGGATGCTTTAGTACTTCGAAATTTATATCATATCCGAAGGGTGTCCCGGAATGATGGGGATATTCTTATATATGCATCTTGTTAATGTCGGTTACCAGGTGTTCACCATATGAATGATTTTTATCTCTATGTATGGGATGTGTATTGAAATATGAAATCTTGTGGTCTATTATTATTATGATTTGATATATAGGTTAAACCTATAACTCACCAACATTTTTGTTGACGTTTTAAGCATGTTTATTCTCAGGTGATTATTAAGAGCTTCCGCTGTCGCATACTTAAATAAGGACGAGATTTGGAGTCCATGCTTGTATGATATTGTGTAAAAACTGCATTCAAGAAACTTATTTTGTTGTAACATATTTGTATTGTAAACCATTATGTAATGGTCGTGTGTAAACAGGATATTTTAGATTATCATTATTTGATAATCTACGTAAAGCTCTTTAAACCTTTATTGATGAAATAAAGGTTATGGTTTATTTTAAAATGAATGAAGTCTTTGAAAAACGTCTCATATAGAGGTCAAAACCTCGCAACGAAATCAATTAATATGGAACGTTTTTAATCAATAAGAACGGGACATTTCAGTTGGTATCCGAGCGTTGGTCTTAGAGAACCAGAAAATTTGCATTAGTGTGTCTTATCGAGTTTGTTAGGATGCATTAGTGAGTCTGGACTTCGACCGTGTTTTCCTTAAAAATGATTGCTTAACATTTTTGTTGGAAACTATATATTTTTAACATATGAATATTATGTGATATATTAATCTCTTATCGTGTTTGATATTATGTGATAGATGTCTACCTCTAGAACAAGTCCCATTGACTCACCTAATAATAATGAAGAGTTAAATGTAAATTGGAATGATTCGTGGACTGATTCACAAGTTCCCGAAGAGGAACCGGAAGAAGAGTCGGAACCGGAAGAAGAATCGGAACCGGAAGAAGAAATAGAACCGGTGGGGGAAATAATAAAACGGTTAAGTAAAAGAGAATCCTCAACCAACCGACCAAGGTTAATTATGGTCAATGGTGTTTCCGCCAAGGAAGCAAAATATTGGGAGGATTACCAATTCTCCGATGAATCGGATTCCGACGAGAATTCCGATGATGTTATAGAAATTACCCCAACTGAATTTAAAAAGGCAAAAGAAAATAATAAGGGAAAGGGCATAAAAATAGAGAAATCTAATTCCAACCCCGATGAACTTTATATGTATCGTCAACCCCCGAAGTCCTTAAGTTGTAACAATGACCCGGGAACCTCTAAACCACCAGGTTTTTCTAAACCAATGTGGATAACGACGGCTCGTATTAGGGGAACATCATATATCCCTAGAAACTTGGCAAAACGAACCAAAACCGAATAAGAAGAAACGAGCGAGTCGGAATAAGATAGTTATATTCGTGTGGTGTAATATATGTAATATAGTGTGCTTATGCTTTATGATATATGTAAAAATTGCTTGTATTAATAAGTATTTTTTTATGAATCTAACTCTTGTCTATTTTACAGTATAAAAACACAAAATGGATAGACAACCCAATATTTTAAGAGACCTACCTGGAGACATGATTGATGAAATCTTGTCTAGAGTCGGTCAGAATTCCTCGGCACAACTATTTAAGGCGAGATCAGTTTGTAAGACATTCGAAGAACGTTCCAAGAATGCCTTGGTTTATAAAAGGCTTTCGTTCGGAAGATGGGAAATATCACATTGGGAAATCCATAAGTTACGATGTGTTTACTTTGACGCATATATTGCGGGGAACCCAAATGCTATTTTACGCAACGGGTTAAGAAATTATTTTGACTCAGTATATCCGAATATAGGACTTCGTGATTTAGAAAAAGCGGCTAACATGCAACATAAAGAAGCATGTTATGCTTACGGGTTAGTAATGTTCGCTTCTCACCAAAGTGAGAACAAGAACATCGGGCTACAACTATTAAACAAAACGTTCCCACAAGTGACGGAGTCGGTAATTGGGGTAAGAAATGAGGTTTTTAGGTTATTACGAGACTGTTGGTCATTACGTAACCCTCGTCCCTTTGATGACGTTACAACACGCTGTCTTATCAACGGCCATAACGGTTATGTTCCACAAGACCAAGGATGGGAAGTAGTCCTAGTAAAACCAGAATGCATGACTTGTTTCTGGACGTATGAATTACGTGTCTTTATTGCCTTTGCTGAACGACTTGTGTACTAGCTAGAATTATCTTCACAACTATCTTGTATCAAAGTTATTGTGTGCTATATTTCATGCTTTATGTAAAATAAGCGGTATTGTAAGTTTGTAAAATATTGTATAAAAGTTTGAACGCGAAATATTATTACAATCAGTTTTTCATATAGAATTGTAGTAGTTGAATTGTATATTAGCTACTAAGTATGAACTTAACGGGTAGGTACTACCCGAATTTAAACTTATAAAACGCTAATATGAAGAAAAAGCTTTTATAAATGAGTTCATATTATGCTACGAAATACTATTAACTACTCTTAATATTCTGTATGATTAACTTGTTCCATTTGACTATTTTGAAGGAAATGGCACCGACTACTCGACACACCGTGAATATGAATGAAGAGGAATTCCGTACTTTTCTAGCTTCAAACATAGCCGCAGTACAGGCTGCGCTACATACCAACAATAACCTTGGATCTGGCAGTACAGGAAATTGTGTAGGATGCACCTACAAAGAATTCACTGCCTGCAAACCTTTGGAATTTGATGGAACCGAAGGACCGATCGGATTGAAACGGTGGACCGAGAAGGTCGAATCGGTGTTTGCCATAAGTAAGTGTACTGAAGAGGACAAAGTGAAGTACGCTACGCATACCTTCACAGGTTATGCGTTAACATGGTGGAATACCTATCTAGAGCAAGTGGGACAAGACGATGCGTACGCACTACCGTGGTCAGCATTCAAGCACTTGATGAACGAGAAGTACCGTCCCAGAACCGAGGTCAATAAGCTCAAGACAGAACTTAGAGGGTTACGAACCCAAGGATTTGATATTACCACGTATGAAAGACGATTCACAGAATTGTGACTATTGTGTCCGGGAGCATTCGAAGATGAGGAAGAGAAGATCGACGCGTTTGTGAAAGGATTACCGGAAAGAATCCAAGAAGATATAAGTTCACACAAGCCCGCCTCCATACAACAGGCATGTAGAATGGCTCACAAACTAGTGAACCAGATTGAAGAAAGAATTAAAGAACAGACTGCTGAAGAGGCCAATGTGAAGCAAGTCAAAAGAAAGTGGGAGGAAAACGGTGATAAGAATCACCAATACAACAACAACAGCAATTACAACAATAATCGCAACAATTATCCCAACAATCGCAACATCAATCGCAGCTACAACAAATGGCCCAACAACAACAACAACAGCAGCAACAGCAACTACAACAATCATCCCAAAAACAATAATAACCGCAACAACAACAACAATCAGAAGCAGCTATGCCAAAGGTGTGAAAAGTATCACTCGGGGTTCTGCACCAAATTTTGTAACAAGTGTAAACGAAATGGTCATAGCGCGGTGAAGTGTGAGGTCTACGGACCAGGGGTTAATAGAACGAAAGGAACAAATGGTGTCGGAACGAGTAATTGCAGAGCAAGTAGTGTCGGAGCAAGTTATGCCAATGTAGTTTGTTATAAATGTGGAAAACCGGGCCACATTATTAGAAATTGCCCGAACCAGGAGAACACGAATGGACAAGGCCGCGGAAGAGTTTTCAATATTAATGCGGCAGAGGCACAGGAAGACCCGGAGCTTGTTACGGGTACGTTTCTTATTGACAATAAATCTGCTTACGTTTTATTTGATTCGGGTGCGGATAGAAGCTATATGAGTAGAGATTTTTGTGCTAAATTAAGTTGTCCATTGACGCCTTTGGATAGTAAATTTTTACTCGAATTAGCAAATGGTAAATTAATTTCAGCAGATAATATATGTCGGAATCGAGAAATTAAACTGGTTAGCGAAACATTTAAGATTGATTTGATACCAGTAGAGTTAGGGAGTTTTGATGTGATAATCGGTATGGACTGGTTGAAAGAAGTGAAAGCAAAGATCGTTTGTTACAAAAATGCAATTCGCATTATACGAGAAAAAGGAAAACCCTTAATGGTGTATGGAGAAAAGGGCAACACGAAGCTACATCTTATTAATAATTTGAAGGCACAAAAACTAATAAGAAAAGGTTGCTATGCTGTTCTAGCACACGTCGAGAAAGTACAAACTGAAGAAAAGAGCATCAATGATGTTCCCGTCGCAAAAGAATTTCCCGATGTATTTCCGAAAGAATTACCGGGATTACCCCCACATCGATCCGTTGAATTTCAAATAGATCTTGTACCAGGAGCTGCACCAATAGCTCGTGCTCCTTACAGACTCGCACGCAGTAAGATGAAAGAACTACAAAGCCAATTACAAGAACTTTTAGAGCGTGGTTTCATTCGACCAAGCACATCACCGTGGGGAGCTCCTGTTTTGTTTGTCAAGAAGAAAGATGGTACATTCAGGTTGGGTATCGACTACCGAGAGTTGAACAAACTTACCATCAAGAACCGCTACCCACTACCGAGAATCGATGACTTATTTGATCAACTACAAGGCTCATCTGTTTATTCAAAGATTGACTTACGTTCTGAAATGTCCCGTTCTTATTGATTAAAAACGTTCCATATTAATTGATTTCGTTGCGAGGTTTTGACCTCTATATGAGACGTTTTTCAAAGACTGCATTCATTTTTAAAACAAACCATAACCTTTATTTCATAAATAAAGGTTTAAAAAGCTTTACGTAGATTATCAAATAATGATAATCTAAAATATCCTGTTTACACACGACCATTACATAATGGTTTACAATACAAATATGTTACATCGAAATCAGTTTCTTGAATGCAGTTTTTACACAATATCATACAAACATGGACTTTAATCTTGTCCTTATTTTAGTATGCAACAGCGGAAGCTCTTAATATTCACCTGAGAATAAACATGCTTTAAACGTCAACAAAAATGTTGGTGAGTTATAGGTTTAACCTATATATATCAAATCGTAACAATAGACCACAAGATTTCATATTTCAATACACATCCCATACATAGAGATAAAAATCATTCATATGGTGAACACCTGGTAACCGACAATAACAAGATGCATATATAAGAATATCCCCATCATTCCGGGACACCCTTCGGATATGATATAAATTTCGAAGTACTAAAGCATCCGGTACTTTGGATGGGGTTTGTTAGGCCCAATAGATCTATCTTTAGGATTCGCGTCAATTAGGGTGTCTGTTCCCTAATTCTTAGATTACCAGACTTAATAAAAAGGGCATATTCGATTTCGATAATTCAACCATAGAATGTAGTTTCACGTACTTGTGTCTATTTTGTAAATCATTTATAAAACCTGCATGTATTCTCATCCCAAAAATATTAGATTTTAAAAGTGGGACTATAACTCACTTTCACAGATTTTTACTTCGTCGGGAAGTAAGACTTGACCACTATTGATTCACGAACCTATAACAATATATACATATATATTAAAGTATGTTCAAAATATATTTACAACACTTTTAATATATTTTGATGTTTTAAGTTTATTAAGTCAGCTGTCCTCGTTAGTAACCTATAACTAGTTGTCCACAGTTAGATGTACAGAAATAAATCGATAAATATTATCTTGAATCAATCCACGACCCAGTGTATACGTATCTCAGTATTGATCACAACTCAAACTATATATATTTTGGAATCAACCTCAACCCTGTATAGCTAACTCCAACATTCACATATAGAGTGTCTATGGTTGTTCCGAAATATATATAGATGTGTCGACATGATAGGTCGAAACATTGTATACGTGTCTATGGTATCTCAAGATTACATAATATACAATACAAGTTGATTAAGTTATGGTTGGAATAGATTTGTTACCAATTTTCACGTAGCTAAAATGAGAAAAATTATCCAATCTTGTTTTACCCATAACTTCTTCATTTTAAATCCGTTTTGAGTGAATCAAATTGCTATGGTTTCATATTGAACTCTATTTTATGAATCTAAACAGAAAAAGTATAGGTTTATAGTCGGAAAAATAAGTTACAAGTCGTTTTTGTAAAGGTAGTCATTTCAGTCGAAAGAACGACGTCTAGATGACCATTTTAGAAAACATACTTCCACTTTGAGTTTAACCATAATTTTTGGATATAGTTTCATGTTCATAATAAAAATCATTTTCTCAGAATAACAACTTTTAAATCAAAGTTTATCATAGTTTTTAATTAACTAACCCAAAACAGCCCGCGGTGTTACTACGACGGCGTAAATCCGGTTTTACGGTGTTCTTCGTGTTTCCAGGTTTTAAATCATTAAGTTAGCATATCATATAGATATAGAACATGTGTTTAGTTGATTTTAAAAGTCAAGTTAGAAGGATTAACTTTTGTTTGCGAACAAGTTTAGAATTAACTAAACTATGTTCTAGTGATTACAAGTTTAAACCTTCGAATAAGATAGCTTTATATGTATGAATCGAATGATGTTATGAACATCATTACTACCTTAATTTCATTGGATAAACCTACTGGAAAAGAGAGAAATGGATCTAGCTTCAATGGATCCTTGGATGGCTCGAAGTTCTTGAAGCAGAATCATGACACGAAAACAAGTTCAAGTAAGATCATCACTTGAAATAAGATTGTTATAGTTATAGAAATTGAACCAAAGTTTGAATATGATTATTACCTTGTATTAGAATGATAACCTACTGTAAGAAACAAAGATTTCTTGAGGTTGGATGATCACCTTACAAGATTGGAAGTGAGCTAGCAAACTTGAAAGTATTCTTGATTTTATGAAACTAGAACTTTTGGAATTTATGAAGAACACTTAGAACTTGAAGATAGAACTTGAGAGAGATCAATTAGATGAAGAAAATTGAAGAATGAAAGTGTTTGTAGGTGTTTTTGGTCGTTGGTGTATGGATTAGATATAAAGGATATGTAATTTTGTTTTCATGTAAATAAGTCATGAATGATTACTCATATTTTTGTAATTTTATGAGATATTTCATGCTAGTTGCCAAATGATGGTTCCCACATGTGTTAGGTGACTCACATGGGCTGCTAAGAGCTGATCATTGGAGTGTATATACCAATAGTACATACCTCTAAAAGCTGTGTATTGTACGAGTAGAATTGTTGATGAAACTGAACGAGGATGTAATTGTAAGCATTTTTGTTAAGTAGAAGTATTTTGATAAGTGTATTGAAGTCTTTCAAAAGTGTATAAATACATATTAAAACACTACATGTATATACATTTTAACTGAGTCGTTAAGTCATCGTTAGTCGTTACATGTAAATGTTGTTTTGAAACCTTTAGGTTAACGATCTTGTTAAATGTTGTTAACCCAATGTTTATAATATCAAAAGAGATTTTAAATTATTATATTATCATGATATTATGATGTACAAATATCTCTTAATATGATATATATACATTAAATGTCGTTACAACGATAATCGTTACATATATGTCTCGCTTCAAAATCATTAAGTTAGTAGTCTTGTTTTTACATATGTAGTTCATTGTTAATATACTTAATGATATGTTTACTTATCATAATATAATGTTAACTATATATATAACCATATATATGTCATCATATAGTTTTTACAAGTTTTAACGTTCGTGAATCACCGGTCAACTTGGGTGGTCAATTGTCTATATCAAACCTATTTCAATTAATCAAGTCTTAACAAGTTTGATTGCTTAACATGTTGGAAACATTTAATCATGTAAATATCAATCTCAATTAATATATATAAACATGGAAAAGTTCGGGTCACTACAGTACCTACCCGTTAAATAAATTTCGTCCCGAAATTTTAAGCTGTTGAAGGTGTTGACGAATCTTCTGGAAATAGATGCGGGTATTTCTTCTTCATCTGATCTTCACGCTCCCAGGTGAACTCGGGTCCTCTACAAGCATTCCATCGAACCTTAACAATTGGTATCTTGTTTTGCTTAAGTCTTTTAACCTCACGATCCATTATTTCGACGGGTTCTTCGATGAATTGAAGTTTTTCGTTGATTTGGATTTCATCTAACGGAATAGTGAGATCTTCTTTAGCAAAACATTTCTTTAAATTAGAGACGTGGAAAGTGTTATGTACAGCCGCGAGTTGTTGAGGTAACTCTAGTCGGTAAGCTACTGGTCCGACACGATCAATAATCTTGAATGGTCCAATATACCTTGGATTTAATTTCCCTCGTTTACCAAATCGAACAACGCCTTTCCAAGGTGCAACTTTAAGCATGACCATCTCTCCAATTTCAAATTCTATATCTTTTCTTTTAATGTCAGCGTAGCTCTTTTGTCGACTTTGGGCGGTTTTCAACCGTTGTTGAATTTGGATGATCTTCTCGGTAGTTTCTTGTATAATCTCCGGACCCGTAATCTGTCTATCCCCCACTTCACTCCAACAAATCGGAGACCTGCACTTTCTACCATAAAGTGCTTCAAACGGCGCCATCTCAATGCTTGAATGGTAGCTGTTGTTGTAGGAAAATTCTGCTAACGGTAGATGTCGATCCCAACTGTTTCCGAAATCAATAACACATGCTCGTAGCATGTCTTCAAGCGTTTGTATCGTCCTTTCGCTCTGCCCATCAGTTTGTGGATGATAGGCAGTACTCATGTCTAGACGAGTTCCTAATGCTTGCTGTAATGTCTGCCAGAATCTTGAAATAAATCTGCCATCCCTATCAGAGATAATAGAGATTGGTATTCCATGTCTGGAGACGACTTCCTTCAAATACAGTCGTGCTAACTTCTCCATCTTGTCATCTTCTCTTATTGGTAGGAAGTGTGCTGATTTGGTGAGACGATCAACTATTACCCAAATAGTATCAAAACCACTTGCAGTCCTTGGCAATTTAGTGATGAAATCCATGGTAATGTTTTCCCATTTCCATTCCGGGATTTCGGGTTGTTGAAGTAGACCTGATGGTTTCTGATGCTCAGCTTTGACCTTAGAACACGTCAAACATTCTCCTACGTATTTAGCAACATCGGCTTTCATACCCGGCCACCAAAAATGTTTCTTGAGATCCTTGTACATCTTTCCCGTTCCAGGATGTATTGAGTATCTGGTTTTATGAGCTTCTCTAAGTACCATTTCTCTCATAGCTCCAAATTTTGGTATCCAAATCCTTTCAGCCCTATACCGGGTTCCGTCTTCCCGAATATTAAGATGCTTCTCCGATCCTTTGGGTATTTCATCCTTTAAATTTCCCTCTTTTAAAACTCCTTGTTGCGCCTCCTTTATTTGAGTAGTAATGTTATTATGAATCATTATATTCATAGATTTTACTCGAATGGGTTCTCTGTCCTTCCTGCTCAAGGCATCGGCTACCACATTTGCCTTCCCCGGGTGGTAACGAATCTCAAAGTCGTAATCATTCAATAATTTAATCCACCTACGCTGCCTCATATTCAGTTGTTTCTGATTAAATATGTGTTGAAGACTTTTGTGGTCGGTATATATAATACTTTTGACCCCATATAAGTAGTGCCTCCAAGTCTTTAATGCAAAAACAACCGCGCCTAATTCCAAATCATGCGTCGTATAATTTTGTTCGTGAATCTTCAATTGTCTAGACGCATAAGCAATCACCTTCGTTCGTTGCATTAATACACAACCGAGACCTTGCTTTGATGCATCACAATAAATCACAAAATCATCATTCCCTTCAGGAAATGACAATATAGGTGCCGTAGTTAGCTTTTTCTTCAATAACTGAAACGCTTTCTCTTGTTCATCATTCCATTCAAATTTCTTCCCTTTATGCGTTAATGCAGTCAAGGGTTTTGCTATTCTGGAAAAGTCTTGGATGAACCTTCTGTAGTAACCAGCTAGTCCTAAAAACTGGCGTATGTGTTTCGGAGTTTTCGGGGTTTCCCACTTTTCAACAGTTTCTATCTTTGCCGGATCCACCTTAATACCTTCTTTGTTCACTATGTGACCGAGGAATTGAACTTCTTCCAACCAAAATGCACACTTTGAAAACTTAGCGTACAATTCTTCCTTCCTCAATACTTCTAACACCTTTCTCAAATGTTCACCGTGTTCTTGGTCATTCTTTGAGTAAATAAGTATGTCATCAATGAAAACAATGACAAACTTGTCAAGGTATGGTCCACACACTCGGTTCATAAGGTCCATGAACACAGCTGGTGCATTAGTTAAACCAAACGGCATGACCATAAACTCGTAATGATCGTAACGTGTTCTGAAAGCAGTCTTTGGAATATCATCTTCTTTCACCCGCATTTGATGATACCCGGAACGTAAGTCAATCTTTGAATAAACAGACGAGCCTTGTAGTTGATCAAATAAGTCGTCGATTCTCGGTAGTGGGTAGCGGTTCTTGATGGTAAGTTTGTTCAACTCTCGGTAGTCGATACATAACCTGAATGTACCATCTTTCTTCTTGACAAACAAAACAGGAGCTCCCCACGGTGATGTGCTTGGTCGAATGAAACCACGCTCTAAAAGTTCTTGTAATTGGCTTTGCAGTTCTTTCATCTCGCTGGGTGCGAGTCTGTAAGGAGCACGAGCTATTGGTGCAGCTCCTGGTACAAGATCTATTTGAAATTCAACGGATCGATGTGGGGGTAATCCCGGTAATTCTTTCGGAAATACATCGGGAAATTCTTTTGCAATGGGAACATCATTGATGCTCTTTTCTTCAGTTTGTACTTTCCCGACGTGTGCTAGAACAGCATAGCAACCTTTTCTTATTAGTTTTTGTGCCTTCAAATTACTAATAAGATGTAGCTTCGTGTTGCCCTTTTCTCCGTACACCATTAAGGGTTTTCCTTTTTCTCGTATAATGCGAATTGCATTTTTGTAACAAACGATCTCCGCTTTCACTTCTTTCAACCAGTCCATACCGATTATCACATCAAAACTCCCTAACTCTACTGGTATCAAATCAATCTTAAATGTTTCGCTAACCAGTTTAATTTCTCGATTCCGACATATATTATCTGCTGAAATTAATTTACCATTTGCTAATTCGAGTAAAAATTTACTATCCAAAGGCGTCAATGGACAACTTAATTTAGCACAAAAATCTCTACTCATATAGCTTCTATCCGCACCCGAATCAAATAAAACGTAAGCAGATTTATTGTCAATAAGAAACGTACCCGTAACAAGCTCCGGGTCTTCCTGTGCCTCTACCGCATTAATATTGAAAACTCTTCCACGGCCTTGTCCATTCGTGTTCTCCTGGTTCGGGCAATTTCTAATAATGTGGCCTGGTTTTCCACATTTATAACAAACTACATTGGCATAACTTGCTCCGACACTACTTGCTCCGCCATTACTCGTTCCGACACCATTTGTTCCTTTCGTTCTATTAACCCCTGGCCCGTAGACCTCACACTTCGCCGCGCTATGACCATTTCTTTTACACTTGTTGCAAAATTTGGTGCAGAACCCCGAGTGATTCTTTTCACACCTTTGGCATAGCTGCTTCTGATTGTTGTTGTTGTTGCGGTTATTATTGTTGTTGGGATGATTGTTGTAGTTGCTGTTGTTGTTGTTGTTGTTGTTAGGCCGTTTGTTGTAGTGGCGATTGATGTTGCGATTGTTGGGATAATTGTTGCGATTATTGTTGTAATTGCTGTTGTTGTTGTATTGGTGATTCTTATCACCATTTTCCTCCCACTTTCTTTTGACTTGCTTCACATTGGCCTCTTCAGCAGTCTGTTCTTTAATTCTTTCTTTAATCTGGTTCACTAGTTTGTGAGCCATTCTACATGCCTGTTGTATGGAGGCGGGCTCGTGTGAACTTATATCTTCTTGGATTCTTTCCGGTAATCCTTTCACAAACGCGTCGATCTTCTCTTCCTCATCTTCGAATGCTCCCGGACACAATAGGCACAATTCTGTGAATCGTCTTTCGTACGTGGTAATATCAAATCCTTGGGTTCGTAACCCTCTAAGTTCTGTCTTGAGCTTATTGACCTCGGTTCTGGGACGGTACTTCTCGTTCATCAAGTGCTTGAATGCTGACCACGGTAGTGCGTACGCATCATCTTGTCCCACTTGCTCTAGATAGGTATTCCACCATGTTAACGCAGAACCTGTGAAGGTATGCGTAGCGTACTTCACTTTGTCCTCTTCAGTACACTTACTTATGGCAAACACCGATTCAACCTTCTCGGTCCACCGTTTCAATCCGATCGGTCCTTCGGTTCCATCAAATTCCAAAGGTTTGCAGGCAGTGAATTCTTTGTAGGTGCATCCTACACGATTTCCTGTACTGCTAGATCGAAGGTTATTGTTGGTATGTAGCGCAGCCTGTACTGCGGCTATGTTTGAAGCTAGAAAAGTACGGAATTCCTCTTCATTCATATTCACGGTGTGTCGAGTAGTCGGTGCCATTTCCTTCAAAATAGTTAAATGGAACAAGTTAATCATACAGAATATTAAGAGTAGTTAATAGTATTTCGTAGCATAATATGAACTCATTTATAAAAGCTTTTTCTTCATATTAGCGTTTTATAAGTTTAAATTCGGGTAGTACCTACCCGTTAAGTTCATACTTAGTAGCTAATATACAATTCAACTACTACAATTCTATATGAAAAACTGATTATAATAATATTTCGCGTTCAAACTTTTATACAATATTTTACAAACTTACAATACCGCTTATTTTACATAAAGCATGAAATATAGCACACAATAACTTTGATACAAGATAGTTGTGAAGACAATTCTAGCTAGTACACAAGTCGTTCAGCAAAGGCAATAAAGACACGTAATTCATACGTCCAGAAACAAGTCATGCATTCTGGTTTTACTAGGACTACTTCCCATCCTTGGTCTTGTGCAACATAACCGTTATGGCCGTTGATAAGACAGCGTGTTGTAACGTCATCAAAGGGACGAGGGTTACGTAATGTCCAACAGTCCCGTAATAATCTAAAAACCTCATTTCTTACCCCAATTACCGACTCCGTCACTTGTGGAAATGTTTCGTTTAATAGTTGTAGCCCGATGTTCTTGTTCTCACTTTGGTGAGAAGCGAACATTACTAATCCGTAAGCATAACATGCTTCTTTATGTTGCACGTTAGCCGCTTTTTCTAAATCACGAAGTCCAATATTCGGATATATTGAGTCAAAATAATTTCTTAACCCGTTGCGTAAAATAGCATTTGGGTTCCCCGCAATATATGCGTCAAAGTAAACACATCGTAACTTATGGGTTTCCCAATGTGATATCCCCCATCTTTCAAACGAAAGTCTCTTATAAACCAAGACATTCTTGGAACGTTCTTCGAATGTCTTACAAAATGATCTCGCCTTAAATAGTTGTGCCGAAGAATTCTGGCCGACTCTAGACAAGATTTCATCAATCATGTCTCCGGGTAGGTCTCTTAAAATATTAGGTTGTCTATCCATTTTGTGTTTTTAAACTGTAAAATAGACAAGAGTTAGATTCATAAAAAAAAATACTTATTAATACAAGCAATTTTTACATATATCATAAAGCATAAGAACACTATATTACATATATTACACCACACGAATACAACTATCTTATTCCGACTCGCTCGTTTCTTCTTCTTCGGTTTTGGTTCGTTTTGCCAAGTTTCTAGGGATATATGATGTTCCCCTAATACGAGCCGTCGTTGTCCACATTGGTTTAGAAAAACCTGGTGGTTTAGAGGTTCCCGGGTCATTGTTACAACTTAAGGACTTCGGGGGTTGACGATACATATAAAGTTCATCGGGGTTGGAATTAGATTTCTCTATTTTTATGCCCTTTCCCTTATTATTTTCTTTTGCCTTTTTAAATTCAGTTGGGGTAATTTCTATAACATCATCGGAATTCTCGTCGGAATCCGATTCATCGGAGAATTGGTAATCCTCCCAATATTTTGCTTCCTTGGCGGAAACACCATTGACCATAATTAACCTTGGTCGGTTGGTTGAGGATTTTATTTTACTTAACCGTTTTATTATTTCCCCCACCGGTTCTATTTCTTCATCCGGTTCCGATTCTTCTTCCGGTTCCGATTCTTCTTCCGGTTCCGACTCTTCTTCCGGTTCCTCTTCGGGAACTTGTGAATCAGTCCACAAATCATTCCAATTTACATTTGACTCTTCATTATTATTAGGTGAGTCAATGGGACTTGTTCTAGAGGTAGACATCTATCACATAATATCAAACACGTTAAGAGATTAATATATCACATAATATTCATATGTTAAAAATATATAGTTTCCAACAAAAATGTTAAGCAATCATTTTTAAAGAAAACACGGTCGAAGTCCAGACTCACTAATGCATCCTAACAAACTCGATAAGACACACTAATGCAAATTTTCTGGTTCTCTAAGACCAACGCTCGGATACCAACTGAAATGTCCCGTTCTTATTGATTAAAAACGTTCCATATTAATTGATTTCGTTGCGAGGTTTTGACCTCTATATGAGACGTTTTTCAAAGACTGCATTCATTTTTAAAACAAACCATAACCTTTATTTCATAAATAAAGGTTTAAAAAGCTTTACGTAGATTATCAAATAATGATAATCTAAAATATCCTGTTTACACACGACCATTACATAAGGGTTTACAATACAAATATGTTACATCGAAATCAGTTTCTTGAATGCAGTTTTTACACAATATCATACAAACATGGACTCTAAATCTTGTCCTTATTTTAGTATGCAACAGCGGAAGCTCTTAATATTCACCTGAGAATAAACATGCTTTAAACGTCAACAAAAATGTTGGTGAGTTATAGGTTTAACCTATATATATCAAATCGTAACAATAGACCACAAGATTTCATATTTCAATACACATCCCATACATAGAGATAAAAATCATTCATATGGTGAACACCTGGTAACCGACAATAACAAGATGCATATATAAGAATATCCCCATCATTCCGGGACACCCTTCGGATATGATATAAATTTCGAAGTACTAAAGCATCCGGTACTTTGGATGGGGTTTGTTAGGCCCAATAGATCTATCTTTAGGATTCGCGTCAATTAGGGTGTCTGTTCCCTAATTCTTAGATTACCAGACTTAATAAAAAGGGCATATTCGATTTCGATAATTCAACCATAGAATGTAGTTTCACGTACTTGTGTCTATTTTGTAAATCATTTATAAAACCTGCATGTATTCTCATCCCAAAAATATTAGATTTTAAAAGTGGGACTATAACTCACTTTCACAGATTTTTACTTCGTCGGGAAGTAAGACTTGGCCACTATTGATTCACGAACCTATAACAATATATACATATATATTAAAGTATGTTCAAAATATATTTACAACACTTTTAATATATTTTGATGTTTTAAGTTTATTAAGTCAGCTGTCCTCGTTAGTAACCTATAACTAGTTGTCCACAGTTAGATGTACAGAAATAAATCGATAAATATTATCTTGAATCAATCCACGACCCAGTGTATACGTATCTCAGTATTGATCACAACTCAAACTATATATATTTTGGAATCAACCTCAACCCTGTATAGCTAACTCCAACATTCACATATAGAGTGTCTATGGTTGTTTCGAAATATATATAGATGTGTCGACATGATAGGTCGAAACATTGTATACGTGTCTATGGTATCTCAAGATTACATAATATACAATACAAGTTGATTAAGTTATGGTTGGAATAGATTTGTTACCAATTTTCACGTAGCTAAAATGAGAAAAATTATCCAATCTTGTTTTACCCATAACTTCTTCATTTTAAATCCGTTTTGAGTGAATCAAATTGCTATGGTTTCATATTGAACTCTATTTTATGAATCTAAACAGAAAAAGTATAGGTTTATAGTCGGAAAAATAAGTTACAAGTCGTTTTTGTAAAGGTAGTCATTTCAGTCGAAAGAACGACGTCTAGATGACCATTTTAGAAAACATACTTCCACTTTGAGTTTAACCATAATTTTTGGATATAGTTTCATGTTCATAATAAAAATCATTTTCTCAGAATAACAACTTTTAAATCAAAGTTTATCATAGTTTTTAATTAACTAACCCAAAACAGCCCGCGGTGTTACTACGACGGCGTAAATCCGGTTTTACGGTGTTCTTCGTGTTTCCAGGTTTTAAATCATTAAGTTAGCATATCATATAGATATAGAACATGTGTTTAGTTGATTTTAAAAGTCAAGTTTGAAGGATTAACTTTTGTTTGCGAACAAGTTTAGAATTAACTAAACTATGTTCTAGTGATTACAAGTTTAAACCTTCGAATAAGATAGCTTTATATGTATGAATCGAATGATGTTATGAACATCATTACTACCTTAATTTACTTGGATAAACCTACTGGAAAAGAGAGAAATGGATCTAGCTTCAATGGATCCTTGGATGGCTCGAAGTTCTTGAAGCAGAATCATGACACGAAAACAAGTTCAAGTAAGATCATCACTTGAAATAAGATTGTTATAGTTATAGAAATTGAACCAAAGTTTGAATATGATTATTACCTTGTATTAGAATGATAACCTACTGTAAGAAACAAAGATTTCTTGAGGTTGGATGATCACCTTACAAGATTGGAAGTGAGCTAGCAAACTTGAAAGTATTCTTGATTTTATGAAACTAGAACTTTTGGAATTTATGAAGAACACTTAGAACTTGAAGATAGAACTTGAGAGAGATCAATTAGATGAAGAAAATTGAAGAATGAAAGTGTTTGTAGGTGTTTTTGGTCGTTGGTGTATGGATTAGATATAAAGGATATGTAATTTTGTTTTCATGTAAATAAGTCATGAATGATTACTCATATTTTTGTAATTTTATGAGATATTTCATGCTAGTTGCCAAATGATGGTTCCCACATGTGTTAGGTGACTCACATGGGCTGCTAAGAGCTGATCATTGGAGTGTATATACCAATAGTACATACCTCTAAAAGCTGTGTATTGTACGAGTACGAATACGGGTGCATACGAGTAGAATTGTTGATGAAACTGAACGAGGATGTAATTGTAAGCATTTTTGTTAAGTAGAAGTATTTTGATAAGTGTATTGAAGTCTTTCAAAAGTGTATAAATACATAATAAAACACTACATGTATATACATTTTAACTGAGTCGGTAAGTCATCGTTAGTCGTTACATGTAAATGTTGTTTTGAAACCTTTAGGTTAACGATCTTGTTAAATGTTGTTAACCCAATGTTTATAATATCAAAAGAGATTTTAAATTATTATATTATCATGATATTATGATGTACAAATATCTCTTAATATGATATATATACATTAAATGTCGTTACAACGATAATCGTTACATATATGTCTCGCTTCAAAATCATTAAGTTAGTAGTCTTGTTTTTACATATGTAGTTCATTGTTAATATACTTAATGATATGTTTACTTATCATAATATAATGTTAACTATATATATAACCATATATATGTCATCATATAGTTTTTACAAGTTTTAACGTTCGTGAATCACCGGTCAACTTGGGTGGTCAATTGTCTATATCAAACCTATTTCAATTAATCAAGTCTTAACAAGTTTGATTGCTTAACATGTTGGAAACATTTAATCATGTAAATATCAATCTCAATTAATATATATAAACATGGAAAAGTTCGGGTCACTACACGTTCCGGGTATCATCAAATGCGGGTGAAAGAAGATGATATTCCAAGACTGCTTTCAGAACACGTTACGGTCATTACGAGTTTATGGTCATGCCGTTTGGTTTAACTAATGCACCAGCTGTGTTCATGGACCTTATGAACCGAGTGTGTGGACCATACCTTGACAAGTTTGTCATCGTTTTCATTGATGACATACTTATTTACTCAAAGAATGACCAAGAACACGGTAAACATTTGAGAAAGGTGTTAGAAGTATTGAGGAAGGAAGAATTGTACGCTAAGTTTTCAAAGTGTGCATTTTGGTTGGAAGAAGTTCAATTCCTCGGTCACATAGTGAACAAAGAATGTATTAAGGTGGATCCGGCAAAGATAGAAACTGTTGAAAAGTGGGAAACCTCGAAAACTCCGAAACACATACGCCAGTTTTTAGGACTAGCTGGTTACTACAGAAGGTTCATCCAAGACTTTTCCAGAATAGCAAAACCCTTGACTGCATTAACGCATAAAGGGAAGAAATTTGAATGGAATGATGAACAAGAGAAAGCGTTTCGGTTATTGAAGAAAAAGCTAACTACGGCACCTATATTGTCATTGCCTGAAGGGAATGATGATTTTGTGATTTATTGTGACGCATCAAAGCAAGGTCTCGGTTGTGTATTAATGCAACGAACGAAGGTGATTGCTTATGCGTCTAGACAATTGAAGATTCACGAACAAAATTATACGACGCATGATTTGGAATTAGGCGCGGTTGTTTTTGCATTAAAGACTTGGAGGCACTACTTATATGGGGTCAAAAGTATTATATATACCGACCACAAAAGTCTTCAACACATATTTAATCAGAAACAACTGAATATGAGGCAGCGTAGGTGGATTGAATTATTGAATGATTACGACTTTGAGATTCGTTACCACCCGGGTAAGGCAAATGTGGTAGCCGATGCCTTGAGCAGGAAGGACAGAGAACCCATTCGAGTAAAATCTATGAATATAATGATTCATAATAACCTTACTACTCAAATAAAGGAGGCGCAACAAGGAGTTTTAAAAGAGGCAAATTTAAAGGATGAAATACTCAAAGGATCGGAGAAGCATCTTAATATTCGGGAAGACAGAACCCGGTATAGGGCTGAAAGGATTTGGGTACCAAAATTTGGAGATATGAGAGAAATGGTACTTAGAGAAGCTCATAAAACCAGATACTCAATACATCCTGGAACGGGGAAGATGTACAAGGATCTCAAGAAACATTTTTGGTGGCCGGGTATGAAAGCCGATGTTGCTAAATACGTAGGAGAATGTTTGACGTGTTCTAAGGTCAAAGCTGAGCATCAGAAACCATCAGGTCTACTTCAACAACCCGAAATCCCGGAATGGAAATGGAAAAACATTACCATGGATTTCATCACTAAATTGCCAAGGACTGCAAGTGGTTTTGATACTATTTGGGTAATAGTTGATCGTCTCACTAAATCAGCACACTTCCTGCCAATAAGAGAAGATGACAAGATGGAGAAGTTAGCACGACTGTATTTGAAGGAAGTCGTCTCCAGACATGGAATACCAATCTCTATTATCTCTGATCGGGATGGCAGATTTATTTCAAGATTCTGGCAGACATTACAGCAAGCATTAGGAACTCGTCTAGACATGAGTACTGCCTATCATCCACAAACTGATGGGCAGAGCGAAAGGACGATACAAATTCTTGAAGACATGCTACGAGCATGTGTTATTGATTTCGGAAACAGTTGGGATCGACATCTACCGTTAGCAGAATTTTCCTACAACAACAGCTACCATTCAAGCATTGAGATGGCGCCGTTTGAAGCACTTTATGGTAGAAAGTGCAGGTCTCCGATTTGTTGGAGTGAAGTGGGGGATAGACAGATTACGGGTCCGGAGATTATACAAGAAACTACCGAGAAGATCATCCAAATTCAACAACGGTTGAAAACCGCCCAAAGTCGACAAAAGAGCTACGCTGACATTAAAAGAAAAGATATAGAATTTGAAATTGAAGAGATGGTCATGCTTAAAGTTGCACCTTGGAAAGGCGTTGTTCGATTTGGTAAACGAGGGAAATTAAATCCAAGGTATATTGGACCATTCAAGATTATTGATCGTGTCGGACCAGTAGCTTACCGACTTGAGTTACCTCAACAACTCGCGGCTGTACATAACACTTTCCACGTCTCGAATTTGAAGAAATGTTTTGCTAAAGAAGATCTCACTATTCCGTTAGATGAAATCCAAATCAACGAAAAACTTCAATTCTTCGAAGAACCCGTCGAAATAATGGATCGTGAGGTTAAAAGACTTAACCAAAACAAGATACCAATTGTTAAGGTTCGATGGAATGCTCGTAGAGGACCCGAGTTCACTTGGGAGCGTGAAGATCAGATGAAGAAGAAATACCCGCATCTATTTCCAGAAGATTCGTCAACACCTTCAACAGCTTAAAATTTCGGGACGAAATTTATTTAACGGGTAGGTACTGTAGTGACCCGAACTTTTCCATGTTTATATATATTAATTGAGATTGATATTTACATGATTAAATGTTTCCAACATGTTAAGCAATCAAACTTGTTAAGACTTGATTAATTGAAATATGTTTCATATAGACAATTGACCACCCAAGTTGACCGGTGATTCACGAACGTTAAAACTTGTAAAAACTATATGATGACATATATATGGATATATATAGTTAACATGATACTATGATAAGTAAACATATCATTAAGTATATTAACAATGAACTACATATGTAAAAACAAGACTACTAACTTAATGATTGTTAAACGAGACATATATGTAACGATTATCGTTGTAAAGACGTTTAATGTATATATATCATATTAAGAGATATTCATACATGATAATATCATGATAATATAATAATTTAAAATCTCATTTGATATTATAAACATTGGGTTAACAACATTTAACAAGATCGTTAACCTAAAGGTTTCAAAACAACACTTACATGTAACGACTAAAGATGACTTAACGAATCAGTTAAAATGTATATACATGTAGTGTTTTAATATGTATTTATACACTTTTGGAAGACTTCAATACACTTATCAAAATACTTCTACTTAACAAAAATGCTTACAATTACATCCTCGTTCAGTTTCATCAACAATTCTACTCGTATGCACCCGTATTCGTACTCGTACAATACACAGCTTTTAGATGTATGTACTATTGGTATATACACTCCAATGATCAGCTCTTAGCAGCCCATGTGAGTCACCTAACACATGTGGGAACCATCATTTGGCAACTAGCATGAAATATCTCATAAAATTACAAAAATATGAGTAATCATTCATGACTTATTTACATGAAAACAAAATTACATATCCTTTATATCTAATCCATACACCAACGACCAAAAACACCTACAAACACTTTCATTCTTCAATTTTCTTCATCTAATTGATCTCTCTCAAGTTCTATCTTCAAGTTCTAAGTGTTCTTCATATATTCTACAAGTTCTAGTTACATAAAATCAAGAATACTTTCAAGTTTGCTAGCTCACTTCCAATCTTGTAAGGTGATCATCCAACCTCAAGAAATCTTTGTTTCTTACAGTAGGTTATCATTCTAATACAAGGTAATAATCATATTCAAACTTTGGTTCAATTTCTATAACTATAACAATCTTATTTCAAGTGATGATCTTACTTGAACTTGTTTTCGTGTCATGATTCTGCTTCAAGAACTTCGAGCCATCCAAGGATCCATTGAAGCTAGATCCATTTTTCTCTTTTCCAGTAGGTTTATCCAAGGAACTTAAGGTAGTAATGATGTTCATAACATCATTCGATTCATACATATAAAGCTATCTTATTCGAAGGTTTAAACTTGTAATCACTAGAACATAGTTTAGTTAATTCTAAACTTGTTCGCAAACAAAAGTTAATCCTTCTAACTTGACTTTTAAAATCAACTAAACACATGTTCTATATCTATATGATATGCTAACTTAATGATTTAAAACCTGGAAACACGAAAAACACCGTAAAACCGGATTTACGCCGTCGTAGTAACACCGCGGGCTGTTTTGGGTTAGTTAATTAAAAACTATGATAAACTTTGATTTAAAAGTTGTTATTCTGAGAAAATGATTGTTATTATGAACATGAAACTATATCCAAAAATTATGGTTAAACTCAAAGTGGAAGTATGTTTTCTAAAATGGTCATCTAGACGTCGTTCTTTCGACTGAAATGACTACCTTTAAAAAAAGTTATGGGTAAAACAAGATTGGATAATTTTTCTCATTTTAGCTACGTGAAAATTGGTAACAAATCTATTCCAACCATAACTTAATCAACTTGTATTGTATATTATGTAATCTTGAGATACCATAGACACGTATACAATGTTTCGACCTATCATGTCGACACATCTATATATGTTTCGGAACAACCATAGACACTCTATATGTGAATGTTGGAGTTAGCTATACAGGGTTGAGGTTGATTCCAAAATATATATAGTTTGAGTTGTGATCAATACTGAGATACGTATACACTGGGTCGTGGATTGATTCAAGATAATATTTATCGTTTTATTTATGTACATCTAACTGTGGACAACTAGTTGTAGGTTACTAACGAGGACAGCTGACTTAATAAACTTAAAACATCAAAATATATTAAAAGTGTTGTAAATATATTTTGAACATACTTTGATATATATGTATATATTGTTATAGGTTCGTGAATCAACCAGTGGCCAAGTCTTACTTCCCGACGAAGTAAAAATCTGTGAAAGTGAGTTATAGTCCCACTTTTAAAATCTAATATTTTTGGGATGAGAATACATGCAGGTTTTATAAATGATTTACAAAATAGACACAAGTACGTGAAACTACATTCTATGGTTGAATTATCGAAATCGAATATGCCCCTTTTTATTAAGTCTGGTAATCTAAGAATTAGGGAACAGACACCCTAATTGACGCGAATCCTAAAGATAGATCTATTGGGCCTAACAAACCCCATCCAAAGTACCGGATGCTTTAGTACTTCGAAATTTATATCATATCCGAAGGGTGTCCCGGAATGATGGGGATATTCTTATATATGCATCTTGTTAATGTCGGTTACCAGGTGTTCACCATATGAATGATTTTTATCTCTATGTATGGGATGTGTATTGAAATATGAAATCTTGTGGTCTATTATTATTATGATTTGATATATATAGGTTAAACCTATAACTCACCAACATTTTTGTTGACGTTTTAAGCATGTTTATTCTCAGGTGATTATTAAGAGCTTCCGCTGTCGTATACTTAAATAAGGACGAGATTTGGAGTCCATGCTTGTATGATATTGTGTAAAAACTGCATTCAAGAAACTTATTTTGTTGTAACATATTTGTATTGTAAACCATTATGTAATGGTCGTGTGTAAACAGGATATTTTAGATTATCATTATTTGATAATCTACGTAAAGCTCTTTAAACCTTTATTGATGAAATAAAGGTTATGGTTTGTTTTAAAATGAATGCAGTCTTTGAAAAACGTCTCATATAGAGGTCAAAACCTCGCAACGAAATCAATTAATATGGAACGTTTTTAATCAATAAGAACGGGACATTTCATTTGGCATAGCTGCTTCTGATTGTTGTTGTTGTTGCGGTTATTATTGTTGTTGGGATGATTGTTGTAGTTGTTGTTGTTGTTGTTGTTGTTGTTGTTGTTGTTGTTGTTGTTGTTGTTAGGCCGTTTGTTGTAGTTGCGATTGATGTTGCGATTGTTGGGATAATTGTTGCGATTATTGTTGTAATTGCTGTTGTTGTTGTATTGGTGATTCTTATCACCGTTTTCCTCCCACTTTCTTTTGACTTGCTTCACATTGGCCTCTTCAGCAGTCTGTTCTTTAATTCTTTCTTCAATCTGGTTCACTAGTTTGTGAGCCATTCTACATGCCTGTTGTATGGAGGCGGGCTCGTGTGAACTTATATCTTCTTGGATTCTTTCCGGTAATCCTTTCACAAACGCGTCGATCTTCTCTTCCTCATCTTCGAATGCTCCCGGACACAATAGGCACAATTCTGTGAATCGTCTTTCGTACGTGGTAATATCAAATCCTTGGGTTCGTAACCCTCTAAGTTCTGTCTTGAGCTTATTGACCTCGGTTCTGGGACGGTACTTCTCGTTCATCAAGTGCTTGAATGCTGACCACAGTAGTGCGTACGCATCATCTTGTCCCACTTGCTCTAGATAGGTATTCCACCATGTTAACGCAGAACCTGTGAAGGTATGCGTAGCGTACTTCACTTTGTCCTCTTCAGTACACTTACTTATGGCAAACACCGATTCGACCTTCTCGGTCCACCATTTCAATCCGATCGGTCCTTCGGTTCCATCAAATTCCAAAGGTTTGCAGGCAGTGAATTCTTTGTAGGTGCATCCTACACGATTTCCTGTACTGCCAGATCCAAGGTTATTGTTGGTATGTAGCGCAGCCTGTACTGCGGCTATGTTTGAAGCTAGAAAAGTACGGAATTCCTCTTCATTCATATTCACTGTGTGTCGAGTAGTCGGTGCCATTTCCTTCAAAATAGTCAAATGGAACAAGTTAATCATACAGAATATTAAGAGTAGTTAATAGTATTTCGTAGCATAATATGAACTCATTTATAAAAGCTTTTTCTTCATATTAGCGTTTTATAAGTTTAAATTCGGGTAGTACCTACCCGTTAAGTTCATACTTAGTAGCTAATATACAATTCAACTACTACAATTCTATATGAAAAACTGATTGTAATAATATTTCGCGTTCAAACTTTTATACAATATTTTACAAACTTACAATACCGCTTATTTTACATAAAGCATGAAATATAGCACACAATAACTTTGATACAAGATAGCTGTGAAGATAATTCTAGTTAGTATACAAGTCGTTCAGCAAAGGCAATAAAGACACGTAATTCATACGTCCAGAAACAAGTCATGCATTCTGGTTTTACTAGGACTACTTCCCATCCTTGGTCTTGTGGAACATAACCGTTATGGCCGTTGATAAGACAGCGTGTTGTAACGTCGTCAAAGGGACGAGGGTTACGTAATGTCCAAGAGTCCCGTAACAATCTAAAAACCTCATTTCTTACCCCAATTACCGACTCCGTCACTTGTAAGAACGTTTTGTTTAATAGTTGTAGCCCGATGTTCTTGTTCTCACTTTGGTAAGAAGCGAACATTACTAATCCGTAAGCATAACATGCTTCTTTATGTTGCATGTTAGCCGCTTTTTCTAAATCACGAAGTCCAATATTCGGATATATTGAGTCAAAATAATTTCTTAACCCATTGCGTAAAATAGCATTTGGGTTCCCCGCAATATATGCGTCAAAGTAAACACATCGTAACTTATGGATTTCCCAATGTGATATCCCCCATCTTTCGAACGAAAGCCTTTTATAAACCAAGGCATTCTTGGAACGTTCTTCGAATGTCTTACAAACTGATCTCGCCTTAAATAGTTGTGCCGAAGAATTCTGACCGACTCTAGACAAGATTTCATCAATCATGTCTCCGGGTAGGTCTCTTAAAATATTGGGTTGTCTATCCATTTTGTGTTTTTATACTGTAAAATAGACAAGAGTTAGATTCATAAAAAAATACTTATTAATACAAGCAATTTTTACATATATCATAAAGCATAAGCACACTATATTACATATATTACACCACACGAACACAACTATCTTATTCCGACTCGCTTGTTTCTTCTTCTTCGGTTTTGGTTCGTTTTGCCAAGTTTCTAGGGATATATGATGTTCCCCTAATACGAGTCGTTGTTTTCCACATTGGTTTAGAAAAACCTGGTGGTTTAGAGTTTCCCGGGTCATTGTTACAACTTAAGGACTTCGGGGGTTGACGATACATATAAAGTTCATCGGGGTTGGAATTAGATTTCTCTATTTTTATGCCCTTTCCCTTATTATTTTCTTTTGCCTTTTTAAATTGAGTTGGGGTAATTTCTATGACATCATCAGAATTCTCGTCGGAATCCGATTCATCGGAGAATTGGTAATCCTCCCAATATTTTGCTTCCTTGGCGGAAACACCATTGACCATAATTAACCTTGGTCGGTTGGTTGAGGATTTTCTTTTACTTAACCGTTTTATTATTTCCCCCACCGGTTCTATTTCTTCATCCGGTTCCGATTCTTCTTCCGGTTCCGATTCTTCTTCCGGTTCCGTCTCTTCTTCCGGTTCCTCTTCGGGAACTTGTGAATCAGTCCACGAATCATTCCAATTTACATTTGACTCTTCATTATTATTAGGTGAGTCAATGGGACTTGTTCTAGAGGTAGACATCTATCACATAATATCAAACGCGTTAAAGTAGTATGGAATCGTCAAGTTCTTATCAAATTAAGCCCTCATCAAGCAGTATGGAATCGTTAAAGTAGTATGGACTTGTTCGATGCTTGACGATGCCATCCTTGTATTCACAAATTTGTTAAGCAATCATTTTTCAAGTAAACACGGTCGAAGTCCAGACTCACTAATGCATCCTAACAAACTCGATAAGACACACTAATGCAAAATTCTAGTTCTCTAAGACCAACGCTCGGATACCAACTGAAATGTCCCGTTCTTATTGATTAAAAACGTTCCATATTAATTGATTTCGTTGCGAGGTTTTGACCTCTATATGAGACGTTTTTTAAAGACTGCATTCATTTTAAAACAACCCATAACCTTTATTTCATTAATAAAGGTTTAAAAAGCTTTACGTAGATTATCAAATAATGATAATCTAAAATATCCTGTTTACACACGACCATTTCATAATGGTTTACAATACAAATATGTTACAACAAAATAAGTTTCTTGAATGCAGTTTTTACACAATATCATACAAGCATGGACTCCAAATCTCGTCCTTATTTAAGTATGCGACAGCGGAAGCTCTTAATAATCACCTGAGAATAAACATGCTTAAAACGTCAACAAAAATGTTGGTGAGTTATAGGTTTAACCTATATATATCAAATCATAATAATAGACCACAAGATTTCATATTTCAATACACATCCCATACATAGAGATAAAAATCATTCATATGGTGAACACCTGGTAACCGACATTAACAAGATGCATATATAAGAATATCCCCATCATTCCGGGACAAGCTTCGGATATGATATAAATTTCGAAGTACTAAAGCATCCGGTACTTTGGATGGGGTTTGTTAGGCCCAATAGATCTATCTTTAGGATTCGCGTCAATTAGGGTGTCTGTTCCCTAATTCTTAGATTACCAGACTTAATAAAAAGGGGCATATTCGATTTCGATAATTCAACCATAGAATGTAGTTTCACGTACTTGTGTCTATTTTGTAAATCATTTATAAAATCTGCATGTATTCTCATCCCAAAAATATTAGATTTTAAAAGTGGGACTATAACTCACTTTCACAGATTTTTACTTCGTCGGGAAGTAAGACTTGGCCACTGGTTGATTCACGAACCTATAACAATATATACATATATATCAAAGTATGTTCAAAATATATTTACAACACTTTTAATATATTTTGATGTTTTAAGTTTATTAAGTCAGCTGTCCTCGTTAGTAACCTACAACTAGTTGTCCACAGTTAGATGTACAGAAATAAATCGATAAATATTATCTTGAATCAATCCACGACCCAGTGTATACGTATCTCAGTATTGATCACAACTCAAACTATATATATTTTGGAATCAACCTCAACCCTGTATAGCTAACTCCAACATTCACATATAGAGTGTCTATGGTTGTTCCGAAATATATATAGATGTGTCGACATGATAGGTCGAAACATTGTATACGTGTCTATGGTATCTCAAGATTACATAATATACAATAGAAGTTGATTAAGTTATGGTTGGAATAGATTTGTTACCAATTTTCACGTAGCTAAAATGAGAAAAATTATCCAATCTTGTTTTACCCATAACTTCTTCATTTTAAATCCGTTTTGAGTGAATCAAATTGCTATGGTTTCATATTGAACTCTATTTTATGAATATAAACAGAAAAAGTATAGGTTTATAATCGGAAAAATAAGTTACAAGTCATTTTTGTAAAGGTAGTCATTTCAGTCGAAAGAACGACGTCTAGATGACCATTTTAGAAAACATACTTCCACTTTGAGTTTAACCATAATTTTTGGATATAGTTTCATGTTCATAATAAAAATCATTTTCTCAGAATAACAACTTTTAAATCAAAGTTTATCATAGTTTTTAATTAACTAACCCAAAACAGCCCGCGGTGTTACTACGACGGCGTAAATCCGGTTTTACGGTGTTTTTCGTGTTTCCAGGTTTTAAATCATTAAAGTTAGCATATCATATAGATATAGAACATGTGTTTAGTTGATTTTAAAAGTCAAGTTAGAAGGATTAACTTTTGTTTGCGAACAAGTTTAGAATTAACTAAACTATGTTCTAGTGATTACAAGTTTAAACCTTCGAATAAGATAGCTTTATGTGTATGAATCGAATGATGTTATGAACATCATTACTACCTTAAGTTCCTTGGATAAACCTACTGGAAAAGAGAAATAATGGATCTAGCTTCAATGGATCCTTGGATGGCTCGAAGTTCTTGAAGAAGAATCATGACACGAAAACAAGTTCAAGTAAGATCATCACTTGAAATAAGATTGTTACAGTTATAGAAATTGAACCAAAGTTTGAATATGATTATTACCTTGTATTAGAATAATAACCTACTGTAAGAAACAAAGATTTCTTGAGGTTGGATGATCACCTTACAAGATTGGAAGTGAGCTAGCAAACTTGAAAGTATTCTTGATTTTATGTAACTAGAACTTGTAGAATATATGAAGAACACTTAGAACTTGAAGATAGAACTTGAGAGAGATCAATTAGATGAAGAAAATTGAAGAATGAAAGTGTTTGTAGGTGTTTTTGGTCGTTGGTGTATGGATTAGATATAAAGGATATGTAATTTTGTTTTCATGTAAATAAGTCATGAATGATTACTCATATTTTTGTAATTTTATGAGATATTTCATGCTAGTTGCCAAATGATGGTTCCAACATGTGTTAGGTGACTCACATGGGCTGCTAAGAGCTGATCATTAGAGTGTATATACCAATAGTACATACATCTAAAAGCTATGTATTGTACGAGTACGAATACGGGTGCATACGAGTAGAATTGTTGATGAAACTGAACGAGGATGTAATTGTAAGCATTTTTGTTAAGTAGAAGTATTTTGATAAGTGTATTGAAGTCTTTCAAAAGTGTATAAATACATATTAAAACACTACATGTATATACATTTTAACTGAGTCGTTAAGTCATCGTTAGTCGTTACATGTAAGTGTTGTTTTGAAACCTTTAGGTTAACGATCTCGTTAAATGTTGTTAACCCAATGTTTATAATATCAAATGAGATTTTAAATTATTATATTATCATGATATTATCATGTATGAATATCTCTTAATATGATATATATACATTAAATGTCTTTACAACGATAATCGTTACATATATGTCTCGTTTAAAAATCATTAAGTTAGTAGTCTTGTTTTTACATATGTAGTTCATTGTTAATATACTTAATGATATGTTTACTTATCATAGTATCATGTTAACTATATATATATATATCCATATATATGTCATCATATAGTTTTTACAAGTTTTAACGTTCGTGAATCACCGGTCAACTTGGGTGGTCAATTGTCTATATGAAACATATTTCAATTAATCAAGTCTTAACAAGTTTGATTGCTTAACATGTTGGAAACATTTAATCATGTAAATATCAATCTCAATTAATATATATAAACATGGAAAAGTTCGGGTCACTACAGTACCTACCCGTTAAATAAATTTCGTCCCGAAATTTTAAGCTGTTGAAGGTGTTGACGAATCTTCTGGAAATAGATGCGGGTGTTTCTTCTTCATCTGATCTTCACGCTCCCAGGTGAACTCATCTTCACGCTCCCAGGTGAACTCGGGTCCTCTACGAGCATTCCATCGAAAGTTAACAATTGGTATCTTGTTTTGCTTAAGTCTTTTAACCTCACGATTCATTATTTTGACGGGTTCTTCGATGAATTGGAGTTTTTCGTTGATTTGGATTTCATCTAACGGAATAGTGAGATCTTCTTTAGCAAAACATTTCTTCAAATTCGAGACGTGGAAAGTGTTATGTACAGCCACGAGTTGTTGAGGTAACTCAAGTCGGTAAGCTACTGGTCCGACACGATCAATAATCTTGAATGGTCCAATATACCTTGGATTTAATTTCCCTCGTTTACCAAATCGAACACGCCTTTCCAAGGTGCAACTTTAAGCATGACCATCTCTCCAATTTCAAATTCTATATCTTTTCTTTTAATGTCAGCGTAGCTCTTTTGTCGACTTTGAGCGGTTTTCAACCGTTGTTGAATTTGGATGATCTTCTCGGTAGTTTCTTGTATAATCTCCGGACCCGTAATCTGTCTATCCCCCACTTCACTCCAACAAATCGGAGACCTGCACTTTCTACCATAAAGTGCTTCAAACTGCGCCATCTCAATGCTTGAATGGTAGCTGTTGTTGTAGGAAAATTCTGCTAACGGTAGATGTCGATCCCAACTGTTTCCGAAATCAATAACACATGCTCGTAGCATGTCTTCAAGCGTTTGTATCGTCCTTTCGCTCTGCCCATCAGTTTGTGGATGATAGGCAGTACTCATGTCTAGACGAGTTCCTAATGCTTGCTGTAATGTCTGCCAGAATCTTGAAATAAATCTACCATCCCTATCAGAGATAATAGAGATTGGTATTCCATGTCTGGAGATGACTTCCGTCAAATACAGTCGTGCTAACTTCTCCATCTTATCATCTTCTCTTATTGGCAGGAAGTGGGCTGATTTGGTGAGACGATCAACTATTACCCAAATAGTATCAAAACCACTTGCAGTCCTTGGCAATTTAGTGATGAAATCCATGGTAATGTTTTCCCATTTCCATTCTGGGATTTCGAGTTGTTGAAGTAGACCTGATAGTTTCTGATGCTCAGCTTTGACCTTAGAACACGTCAAACATTCTCCTTCGTATTTAGCAACATCGGCTTTCATACCCGGCCACCAAAAATGTTTCTTGAGATCCTTGTACATCTTCCCCGTTCCAGGATGTATTGAGTATCTGGTTTTATGAGCTTCTCTAAGTACCATTTCTCTCATATCTCCAAATTTTGGTACCCAAATCCTTTCAGCCCTATACCGGGTTCCGTCTTCCCGAATATTAAGATTCTTCTTCGATCCTTTGGGTATTTCATCCTTTAAATTTCCCTCTTTTAAAACTCCTTGTTGCGCCTCCTTTATTTGAGTAGTAAGGTTATTATGAATCATTATATTCATAGATTTTACTCGAATGGGTTCTCTGTCCTTCCTGCTCAAGGCATCGGCTACCACATTTGCCTTCCCCGGGTGGTAACGAATCTCAAAGTCGTAATCATTCAACAATTCAATCCACCTACGCTGCCTCATATTCAGTTGTTTCTGATTAAATATGTGTTGAAGACTTTTGTGGTCGGTATATATAATACTTTTGACCCCATATAAGTAGTGCCTCCAAGTCTTTAATGCAAAAACAACCGCGCCTAATTCCAAATCATGCGTCGTATAATTTTGCTCGTGAATCTTCAATTGTTTAGACGCATAAGCAATCACCTTCGTTCGTTGCATTAATACACAACCGAGACCTTGCTTTGATGCGTCACAATAAATCACAAAATCATCATTCCCTTCAGGCAATGGCAATATAGGTGCCGTAGTTAACTTTTTCTTCAATAACTGAAACGCTTTCTCTTGTTCATCATTCCATTCAAATTTCTTCCCTTTATGCGTTAATGCAGTCAAGGGTTTTGCTATTCTAGAAAAGTCTTGGATGAACCTTCTGTAGTAACCAGCTAGTCCTAAAAACTGGCGTATGTGTTTCGGAGTTTTCGGGGTTTCCCACTTTTCAACAGTTTCTATCTTTGCCGGATCCAACTTAATACCTTCTTTGTTCACTATGTGACCGAGGAATTGAACTTCTTCCAACCAAAATGCACACTTTGAAAACTTAGCGTACAATTCTTCCTTCCTCAATACTTCTAACACCTTTCTCAAATGTTCACCGTGTTCTTGGTCATTCTTTGAGTAAATAAGTATGTCATCAATGAAAACAATGACAAACTTGTCAAGGTATGGTCCACACACTCGGTTCATAAGGTCCATGAACACAGCTGGTGCATTAGTTAAACCAAACGGCATTACCATAAACTCGTAATGACCGTAACGTGTTCTAAAAGCAGTCTTTGGAATATCATCTTCTTTCACCCGCATTTGATGATACCCGGAACGTAAGTCAATCTTTGAATAAACAGACGAGCCTTGTAGTTGATCAAATAAGTCGTCGATTCTCGGTAGTGGGTAGCGGTTCTTGATGGTAAGTTTGTTCAACTCTCGGTAGTCGATACACAACCTGAATGTACCATCTTTCTTCTTGACAAACAAAACAGGAGCTCCCCACGGTGATGTGCTTGGTCGAATGAAACCACGCTCTAAAAGTTCTTGTAATTGGCTTTGCAGTTCTTTCATCTCGCTGGGTGCGAGTCTGTAAGGAGCACGAGCTATTGGTGCAGCTCCTGGTACAAGATCTATTTGAAATTCAACGGATCGATGTGGGGGTAATCCCGGTAATTCTTTCGAAAATACATCGGGAAATTCTTTTGCAATGGGAACATCATTGATGCTCTTTTCTTCAGTTTGTACTTTCTCGACGTGTGCTAGAACAGCATAGCAACCTTTTCTTATTAGTTTTTGTGCCTTCAAATTACTAATAAGATGTAGCTTCGTGTTGCCCTTTTCTCCGTACACCATTAAGGGTTTTCCTTTTTCTCGTATAATGCGAATTGCATTTTTGTAACAAACGATCTCTGCTTTCACTTCTTTCAACCAGTCCATACCGATTATCACATCAAAACTCCCTAACTCTACTGGTATCAAATCAATCTTAAAGTTTCGCTAACCAGTTTAATTTCTCGATTCCGACATATATTATCTGCTGAAATTAATTTAGCATTTGCTAATTCGAGTAAAAATTTACTATCGAAAGGCGTCAATGGACAACTTAATTTAGCACAAAAATCTCTACTCATATAGCTTCTATCCGCACCCGAATCAAATAAAACGTAAGCAGATTTATTGTCAATAAGAAACGTACCCGTAACAAGCTTCGGGTCTTCCTGTGCCTCTGCCGCATTAATATTGAAAACTCTTCTGCGGCCTTGTCCATTCGTGTTCTCCTGGTTCGGGAAATTTCTAATAATGTGGCCCGGTTTTCCACATTTATAACAAACTACATTGGCATAACTTGCTCCGACACTACTTGCTCCGCCATTACTCGTTTCGACACCATTTGTTCCTTTCGTTCTATTAACCCCTGGTCCGTAGACCTCACACTTCGCTGCGCTATGACCATTTCTTTTACACTTGTTGCAAAATTTGGTGCAGAACCCCGAGTGATACTTTTCACACCTTTGGCATAGCTGCTTCTGATTGTTGTTGTTGTTGCGGTTATTATTGTTGTTGGGATATTGTTGTAGTTGCTGCTGTTGTTGTTGTTGTTGTTGTTGTTGGGCCATTTGTTGTAGTTGCGATTGATGTTGCGATTGTTGGGATAATTGTTGCGATTATTATTGTAATTGCTGTTGTTGTTGTATTGGTGATTCTTATCACCGTTTTCCTCCCACTTTCTTTTGACTTGCTTCACATTGGCCTCTTCAGCAGTCTGTTCTTTAATTCTTTCTTCAATCTGGTTCACTGGTTTGTGAGCCATTCTACATGCCTGTTGTATGGAGGCGGGCTCGTGTGAACTTATATCTTCTTGGATTCTTTCCGGTAATCGTTTCACAAACACGTCGATCTTCTCTTCCTCATCTTCAAATGCTCCCGGACACAATAGGCACAATTCTGTGAATCATCTTTCGTACGTGGTAATATCAAATCCTTAGGTTCGTAACCCTCTAAGTTCTGTCTTGAGCTTATTGACCTCGGTTCTGGGACGGTACTTCTCGTTCATCAAGTTCTTGAATGCTGACCACGGTAGTGCGTACGCATCGTCTTGTCCCACTTGCTCTAGATAGGTATTCCACCATGTTAACGCAGAACCTGTGAAGGTATGCGTAGCGTACTTCACTTTGTCCTCTTCAGTACACTTACTTATGGCAAACACCGATTCGACCTTCTCGGTCCACCGTTTCAATCCGATCGGTCCTTCGGTTCCATCAAATTCCAAACGTTTGCAGGCAGTGAATTCTTTGTAGCTGCATCCTACACGATTTCCTGTACTGCTAGATCCAAGGTTATTGTTGGTATGTAGCGCAGCCTGTGTGAAGACCCGTCCTAATCCATCCGGACAAAGTCCATATCGATTACAAACGATTCACAATAGTTGATTACATCGCGAGGTACTTGACCTCTATATGATACATTTTACAAACATTGCATTCGTTTTTAAAAGACAAACTTTAATTTACATTGAAAGTTGACGACATGCATACCATTTCATAATATATTTAAACTATAAATGACTTAATATTAATCTTGATGAACTCAACGACTCGAATGCAACGTCTTTTGAAATATGTCATGAATGACTCCAAATAATGTCTCTAAAATGAGCAAATGCACAGCGGAAGATTTCTTTCATACCTGAGAATATACATGCTTTAAAGTGTCAACCAAAAGGTTGGTGAGTTCATTAGTTTAACATAAATAATCATTTCCATCATTTTAATAGACCACAAGATTTCATATTTCCATTTCTCATAAACATACGTCCCATGCATAGAGACAAAAATATCATTCATATGGATTGAACACCTGGTAACCGACATTCACAATATGCATATAAGAATATCCCCATCATTCCGGGATCCTCCTTCGGACATGATATAAATTTCGAAGTACTAAAGCATCCGGTACTTTGGATGGGGCTTGTTGGGCCCGATAGATCTATCTTTAGAGTTCGCGTCAATTAGGGTGTCTGTTCCCTAATTCTTAGATTACCAGACTATATAAAAAGGGGCATATTCGATTTCGATCATTCAACCATATAATGTCATTTTAATTACTTGTGTCTATTTTGTAAAACAGTTATAAAAGTTGCGCATGTATTCTCAGTCCCAAAAATGTAAAGAGTAAAAGGGGATCAAAGGAACTCACATTACTGTATTTTGTAGTAAAAATACACATGACATAACTGAACAATGCAGGGTTGGTCTCGGATTCACGAACCTATATCATTTGTATATTCGTTATTATATATCTACTATAATGACAATAATAACAACAACAACAACAACAACAATAATAATAATAATAATAATAATAATAATAATAATAATAATAATAATAATAATAATAATAATAATAATAATAATAATAATAATAATAATAATAATAATAATAATAATAATAATAATAATAATAATAATAATAATAATAATAATAATAATTAGAAAAGACTACCTCATATGAAAAGAGTTCCAAAAAAAAATAGCCACTCCCTAGACTTGAACCCGTGACGTCTTGCTAATCAATAACCCCCTAAACCATTCTTCTAATTCTATATTTCTGCTTATAAATCACATATATATAGATATAACCCGTATCTATCTGTTTCTCCTCCTTTTCTATCTTTATCATTCACTCTTTTTTCATCATCAACCACAATGGGTCTCGGCCCAATTTTATTTCAGTCCAACTGAATCAAGACCCGGCCCATCTATAACTAAATCAAACCCAACAGCAGTTCTTATTGCAAAAAAAGAAAAATTAATGCCATTGCCTAGTTTTGAACCCGCGATCTCCTGCTTCGCTAACAACCATCCCAAACCATTCCTCTACTAATGCTTTTCTGATTTATTAGGCCCTTCTTAAATATATATATCCTGTAATATTATCTGTTTCCATCTTCCTCATCATCATCTTGAATTTACATCATCTAATCCTCATCTTTCTCATCGTCAACATCATTATCAATATCCCCGTGGTCATCATCATAATTCGTTCATGTTGATACTATTTGGTTCGTGTAACTATCACCATGAAATCATAACACTATCATCATTATTGAATCATCATCAACACCCATAACTATTCACCATCTACTTCACTCGTCATCCTCCATCATTCCATCATCATTCATCTCTTTCCATTCAAGCTTCCTTGTTAACACCCAAAAGAAATAAACACGTATAGCTGCAGTGTGGCAGTAGCGATGAGAAAAAATACAGTGATTGAATGATAGTTTACTTGTACCAGAAAGAGATATCGATGGTTTTTAGAAGTAGTAACAGGCAACGATGGATGTTCAGTTTGTAGTGTGATTAGTGACGGTTTGCAGCCGTTAATTGCTCAACAGAAACATCTAAACGATAGGAACCATTGGGTATTTGGCTTGGTTTTATGTTTGAGGTGAAAAGAAAGAGAGAGAATAGAGATAGAGTGGCGAGGTGGTGAATCACAACGGTTTGATCATACAAACAAAGTGTAGCAGTAGCAAATTTTCAGCGATGGTTATTCTTGATGGTGGTTAACAACATACAAGTTGGTCTATGGTGGATGGTGGCAACGGTTTACAAGTAGAGAGGGAGAGAGAGAAGAAGTTTAGAGAGAGGTGGTGGTTTACCATGGTGTTGGATGGTGGCCCTCGATGGTGGTGGTGGTGAAGTGGAGTGGTGATGTATTTTTTTTAACTACTCTGCATCCTATCTATCTATCTATTTCTATTATCTATATGTAGAACATAAACTATATGTACATACATATACATATTATGAGTAAAGTGAATGGTTATTAAAAGTGGAAACATTGTGCCTCATCAATCATGTGAATAATCACGGATATAGATACTATAACTCTACCGACACTTTTCTCCCGAAGATTATTATATCGTGTCCATCGCTAAACAGTTAACTTATAAAAGTGTTCTTAAAAATCCCAAACTTTTAGATTAAATATAATTAATTATTTCACTCATTAACTGTTTGAAACCTGATAAAAAAAAGGTTCAATAATTATTTATTTTCTGTTCCAATTTATATGTACGGAGTACGAATATTTAAACTAAAAAAAATAAAAATACATTTACAAATCTAAAATCTTCGTAATCAATTTACAGTCCAACTTTTATCTTAATCTATCATGTACCTGTATTATATCTATATTAAAACTAACGAAACATCAACCGAGTGTCACTGACGTTTACTAATTAGGCTCGAAATCAATTATTTTTAATATATTCTCTTTCTATATATCAACAGTTTTAAAATAGCAAAGTTAATTACTAAAACAAATATATTATATATTTTTAAACAAATAGATTTAATATAACTTTATATATTTACAAGTAATATTAATATACATATTTATATATATATATATATATATATATATATATATATATATCTATATATTCTATAGTTTTCATTAATCGCATTTTATTTTATTTATTTTATAATATAAATCCTAATAATCAAATTATATAGTATTCTAAATTATATTTCAACTTATAAATACCTATTTAAATATATACGTTATCTATTTACAAATAGTTGTTCGTGAATCGTTGTGAATGGTCGACAGTCAAACGAATATATGAAACAGTTCAAAAATATTTGTGACTCAACATTACAGACTTTGCTTATCGTATCGAGATCATGTAAAGATTAAGTTTAAATTTGGTCGGAAATTCCCGGGTCATCACAGCCTGTACTGCGGCTATGTTTGAAGCTAGAAAAGTACGGAATTCCTCTTCATTCATATTCACGGTGTGTCGAGTAGTCGGTGCCATTTCCTTCAAAATAGTCAAATGGAACAAGTTAATCATACAAAATATTAAGAGTAGTTAATAGTATTTCGTAGCATAATATGAACTCATTTATAAAAGCTTTTTCTTCATATTAGCGTTTTATAAGTTTAAATTCGGGTAGTACCTACCCGTTAAGTTCATACTTAGTAGCTAATATACAATTCAACTACTACAATTCTATATGAAAAACTGATTATAATAATATTTCGCGTTCAAACTTTTACACAATATTTTACAAACTTACAATACCGCATATTTTACATATAGCATGAAATATAGCACACAATAAATTTGATACAAGATGGTTGTGAAGATAATTCTAGCTAGTACACAAGTCGTTCAGCAAAGGCAATAAAGACACGTAATTCATACGTCCAGAAACAAGTCATGCATTCTGGTTTTACTAGGATTACTTCCCATCCTTGGTCTTGTGGAACATAACCGTTATGGCCGTTGATAAGACATCGTGTTGTAACGTCGCCAAAGGGACGAGGGTTACGTAATGTCCAACAGTCCCGTAACAATCTAAAAACCTCATTTCTTACCCCAATTACCGACTCCGTCACTTGTGGGAACGTTTTGTTTAATAGTTGTAGCCCGATGTTCTTGTTCTCACTTTGGTGAGAAGCAAACATTACTAATCCGTAAGCATAACATGCTTCTTTATGTTGCATGTTAGCCGCTTTTTTTAAATCACGAAGTCCAATATTAGGATATATTGAGTCAAAATAATTTCTTAACCCATTGCGTAAAATAGCATTTGGGTTCCCCGCAATATATGCATCAAAGTAAACACATCGTAACTTATGGGTTTCCCAATGTGATATCCCCCATCTTTCAAACGAAAGTCTCTTATAAACCAAGACATTCTTTCAACGTTCTTCGAATGTCTTACAAACTGATCTCGCCTTAAATAGTTGTGCCGAAGAATTCTGACCGACTCTAGACAAAATTTCATCAATCATGTCTCCGGGTAGGTCTCTTAAAATATTGGGTTGTCTATCCATTTTGTGTTTTTATACTGTAAAACAGACAAGAGTTAGATTCATAAAAAAAAAAAAACTTATTAATACAAGCAATTTTTACATATATCATAAAGCATAAGCACACTATATTACATATATTACATCACACGAATACAACTATCTTATTCCGACTCGCTTGTTTCTTCTTCTTCGGTTTTGGTTCGTTTTGCCAAGTTTCTAGGGATATATGTTGTTCCCCTAATACGAGCCGTCGTTTTCCACATTGGTTTAGAAAAACCTGGTGGTTTAGAGGTTCCCGGGTCATTGTTACAACTTAAGGACTTCGGGAGTTGACGATACATATAAAGTTCATCGGGGTTGGAATTAGATTTCTCTATTTTTATGCCCTTTCCCTTATTATTTTCTTTTGCCTTTTTAAATTCAGTTGGGGTAATTTCTATAACATCATCGGAATTCTCGTCGGAATCCGATTCATCGGAGAATTGGTAATCCTACCAATATTTTGCTTCCTTGGCGGAAACACCATTGACCATAATTAACCTTGGTCGGTTGGTTGAGGATTTTCTTTTACTTAACCGTTTTATTATTTCCCCCACCGGTTCTATTTCTTCATCCGGTTCCGATTCTTCTTCCGGTTCCGACTCTTCTTCCGGTTCCTCTTCGGGAACTTGTGAATCAGTCCACGAATCATTCTAATTTACATTTGACTCTTCATTATTATTAGGTGAGTCAATGGGACTTGTTCTAGAGGTAGACATCTATCACATAATATCAAATGCGTTAAGAGATTAATATATCACATAATATTCACATGTTAAAAATATATAGCTTCCAACAAAATTTGTTAAGCAATCATTTTTCAAGTAAACACGGTCGAAGTCCAGACTCACTAATGCATCCTAACAAACTCGATAAGACACACTAATGCAAAATTCTGGTTCTCTAAGACCAACGCTCGGATACCAACTGAAATGTCCCGTTCTTATTGATTAAAAACGTTCCATATTAATTGATTTCGTTGCGAGGTTTTGACCTCTATATGAGACGTTTTTCAAAGACTGCATTCATTTTAAAACAAACCATAACCTTTATTTCATCAATAAAGGTTTAAAAAGCTTTACGTAGATTATCAAATAATGATAATCTAAAATATCCTGTTTACACACGACCCATTACATAATGGTTTACAATACAAATATGTTACAACAAAATAAGTTTCTTGAATGCAGTTTTTACACAATATCATACAAGCATGGACTCCAAATCTCGTCCTTATTTAAGTATGCGACAGCGGAAGCTCTTAATAATCACCTGAGAATAAACATGCTTAAAACGTCAACAAAAATGTTGGTGAGTTATAGGTTTAACCTATATATATCAAATCATAATAATAGACCACAAGATTTCATATTTCAATACACATCCTATACATAGAGATAAAAATCATTCATATGGTGAACACCTGGTAACCGACATTAACAAGATGCATATATAAGAATATCCCCATCATTCCGGGACACCCTTCGGATATGATATAAATTTCGAAGTACTAAAGCATCCGGTACTTTGGATGGGGTTTGTTAGGCCCAATAGATCTATCTTTAGGATTCGCGTCAATTAGGGTGTCTGTTCCCTAATTCTTAGATTACCAGACTTAATAAAAAGGGGCATATTCGATTTCGATAATTCAACCATAGAATGTAGTTTCACGTACTTGTGTCTATTTTGTAAATCATTTATAAAACCTGCATGTATTCTCATCCCAAAAATATTAGATTTTAAAAGTGGGACTATAACTCACTTTCACAGATTTTTACTTCGTCGGGAAGTAAGACTTGGCCACTGGTTGATTCACGAACCTATAACAATATATACATATATATCAAAGTATGTTCAAAATATATTTACAACACTTTTAATATATTTTGATGTTTTAAGTTTATTAAGTCAGCTGTCCTCGTTAGTAACCTACAACTAGTTGTCCACAGTTAGATGTACATAAATAAATCGATAAATATTATCTTGAATCAATCCACGACCTAGTGTATACGTATCTCAGTATTGATCACAACTCAAACTATATATATTTTGGAATCAACCTCAACCTGTATAGCTAACTCCAACATTCACATATAGAGTGTCTATGGTTGTTCCGAAATATATATAGATGTGTCGACATGATAGGTCGAAACATTGTATACGTGTCTATGGTATCTCAAGATTACATAATATACAATACAAGTTGATTAAGTTATGGTTGGAATAGATTTGTTACCAATTTTCACGTAGCTAAAATGAGAAAAATTATCCAATCTTGTTTTACCCATAACTTCTTCATTTTAAATCCGTTTTGAGTGAATCAAATTGCTATGGTTTCATATTGAACTCTATTTTATGAATCTAAACAGAAAAAGTATAGGTTTATAGTCGGAAAAATAAGTTACAAGTCATTTTTGTAAAGGTAGTCATTTTAGTCGAAAGAACGACGTCTAGATGACCATTTTAGAAAACATACTTCCACTTTGAGTTTAACCATAATTTTTGGATATAGTTTCATGTTCATAATAAAAATCATTTTATCAGAATAAAAACTTTTAAATCAAAGTTTATCATAGTTTTTAATTAACTAACCCAAAACAGCCCGCGGTGTTACTACGACGGCGTAAATCCGGTTTTACGGTGTTTTTCGTGTTTCCAGGTTTTAAATCATTAAGTTAGCATATCATATAGATATATAACATTTGTTTAGTTGATTTTAAAAGTCAAGTTAGAAGGATTAACTTTTGTTTGCGAACAAGTTTAGAATTAACTAAACTATGTTCTAGTGATTACAAGTTTAAACCTTCGAATAAGATAGCTTTATATGTATGAATCGAATGATGTTATGAACATCATTACTACCTTAAGTTCCTTGGATAAACCTACTGGAAAAGAGAAAAAATGGATCTAGCTTCAACGGATCCTTGGATGGCTCGAAGTTCTTGAAGCAGAATCATGACACGAAAACAAGTTCAAGTAAGATCATCACTTGAAATAAGATTGTTATAGTTATAGAAATTGAACCAAAGTTTGAATATGATTATTACCTTGTATTAGAATGATAACCTACTGTAAGAAACAAAGATTTCTTGAGGTTGGATGATCACCTTACAAGATTGGAAGTGAGCTAGCAAACTTGAAAGTATTCTTGATTTTATGTAACTAGAACTTGTAGAATATATGAAGAACACTTAGAGCTTGAAGATAGAACTTGAGAGAGATCAATTAGATGAAGAAAATTGAAGAATGAAAGTGTTTGTAGGTGTTTTTGGTCGTTGGTGTATGGATTAGATATAAAGGATATGTAATTTTGTTTTCATGTAAATAAGTCATGAATGATTCATTTATGACTTATTACATGAAATATCTCATAAAATTACAAAAATATGAGTAATCATTCATGACTTATTTACATGAAAACAAAATTACATATCCTTTATATCTAATCCATACACCAACGACCAAAAACACCTACAAACACTTTCATTCTTCAATTTTATTCATCTAATTGATCTCTCTCAAGTTCTATCTTCAAGTTCTAAGTGTTCTTCATAAATTCTACAAGTTCTAGTTACATAAAATCAAGAATACTTTCAAGTTTGCTAGCTCACTTCCAATCTTGTAAGATGATCATCCAACCTCAAGAAATCTTTGTTTCTTACAGTAGGTTATCATTCTAATATAAGGTAATAATCATATTCAAACTTTGGTTCAATTTCTATAACTATAACAATCTTATTTCAAGTGATGATCTTACTTGAACTTGTTTTCGTGTCATGATTCTGCTTCAAGAACTTCGAGCCATCCAAGGATCCGTTGAAGCTAGATCCATTTTTCTCTTTTCCAGTAGGTTTATCCAAGGAACTTAAGGTAGTAATGATGTTCATAACATCATTCGATTCATACATATAAAGCTATCTTATTCGAAGGTTTAAACTTGTAATCACTAGAACATAGTTTAGTTAATTCTAAACTTGTTCGCAAACAAAAGTTAATCCTTCTAACTTGACTTTTAAAATCAACTAAACACATGTTCTATATCTATATGATATGCTAACTTAATGATTTAAAACCTGGAAACACGAAAAACACCGTAAAATCGGATTTACGCCGTCGTATTAACACCGCGGGCTGTTTTGGTTTAGTTAATTAAAAACTATGATAAACTTTGATTTAAAAGTTGTTATTCTGAGAAAATGATTTTTATTATGAACATGAAACTATATCCAAAAATTATGGTTAAACTCAAAGTGGAAGTATGTTTTCTAAAATGGTTATCTAGACGTCGTTCTTTCGACTGAAATGACTACCTTTACAAAAACGACTTGTAACTTATTTTTCCGACTATAAATCTATACTTTTTCTGTTTAGATTCATAAAATAGAGTTCAATATGAAACCATATCAATTTGATTCACTCAAAACGGATTTAAAATGAAGAAGTTATGGGTAAAACAAGATTGGATAATTTTTCTCATTTTAGCTACGTGAAAATTGGTAACAAATCTATTCCAACCATAACTTAATCAACTTGTATTGTATATTATGTAATCTTGAGATACCATAGACACGTATACAATGTTTCGACCTATCATGTCGACACATCTATATATATTTCGGAACAACCATAGACACTCTATATGTGAATGTTGGAGTTAGCTATACAGGGTTGAGGTTGATTCCAAAATATATATAGTTTGAGTTGTGATCAATACTGAGATACGTATACACTGGGTCGTGGATTGATTCAAGATAATATTTATCGATTTATTTCTGTACATCTAAATGTGGACAACTAGTTGTAGGTTACTAACGAGGACAGCTGACTTAATAAACTTAAAACATCAAAATATATTAAAAGTGTTGTAAATATATTTTGAACATACTTTGATATATATGTATATATTGTTATAGGTTCATGAATCAACCAGTGGCCAAGTCTTACTTCCCGACGAAGTAAAAATCTGTGAAAGTGAGTTATAGTTCCACTTTTAAAATCTAATATTTTTGGGATGAGAATACATGCAGGTTTTATAAATGATTTACAAAATAGACACAAGTACGTGAAACTACATTCTATGGTTGAATTATCGAAATCGAATATGCCCCTTTTTATTAAGTCTGGTAATCTAAGAATTAGGGAACAGACACCCTAATTGACGCGAATCCTAAAGATAGATCTATTGGGCCTAACAAACCCCATCCAAAGTACCGGATGCTTTAGTACTTCGAAATTTATATCATATCCGAAGGGTGTCCCGGAATGATGGGGATATTCTTATATATGCATCTTGTTAATGTCGGTTACCAGGTATTCACCATATGAATGATTTTTATCTCTATGTATGGGATGTGTATTGAAATATGAAATCTTGTGGTCTATTATTATGATTTGATATATATAGGTTAAACCTATAACTCACCAACATTTTTGTTGACGTTTTAAGCATGTTTATTCTCAGGTGATTATTAAGAGCTTCCGCTGTCGCATACTTAAATAAGGACGAGATTTGGAGTCCATGCTTGTATGATATTGTGTAAAAACTGCATTCAAGAAACTTATTTTGTTGTAACATATTTGTATTGTAAACCATTATGTAATGGTCGTGTGTAAACAGGATATTTTAGATTATCATTATTTGATAATCTACGTAAAGCTTTTTAAACCTTTATTGATGAAATAAAGGTTATGGTTTGTTTTAAAATGAATGCAGTCTTTGAAAAACGTCTCATATAGAGGTCAAAACCTCGCAACGAAATCGATTAATATGGAACGTTTTTAATCAATAAGAACGGGACATTTCAGTTGGTATCCGAGCGTTGGTCTTAGAGAACCAGAATTTTGCATTAGTGTGTCTTATCGAGTTTGTTAGGATGCATTAGTGAGTCTGGACTTCGACCGTGTTTACTTGAAAAATGATTGCTTAACAAATTTTGTTGGAAGCTATATATTTTTAACATGTGAATATTATGTGATATATTAATCTCTTAACGCATTTGATATTATATGATAGATGTCTACCTCTAGAACAAGTCTCATTGACTCACCTAATAATAATGAAGAGTCAAATGTAAATTGGAATGATTCGTGGACTGATTCACAAGTTCCCGAAGAGGAACCGAAAGAAGAGTCGAAATCGGAAGAAGAATCGGAACCGGATGAAGAAATAGAACCGGTGGGGGAAATAATAAAACGGTTAACTAAAAGAAAATCCTCAACCAACCGACCAGGGTTAATTATGGTCAATGGTGTTTCCGCCAAGGAAGCAAAATATTGGGAGGATTACCAATTCTCCGATGAATCGGATTCCGACGAGAATTCCGATGATGTTATAGAAATTACCCCAACTAAATTTAAAAAGGCAAAAGAAAATAATATTGGAAAGGGCATAAAAATAGAGAAATCTAATTCCAACCCCGATGAACTTTATATGTATCGTCAACCCCCGAAGTCCTTAAGTTGTAACAATGACCCGGGAACCTCTAAACCACCAGGTTTTTCTAAACCAATGTGGAAAACGACGGCTCGTATTAGGGGAACATCATATATCCCTAGAAACTTGGCAAAACGAACCAAAACCGAAGAAGAAGAAACAAGCGAGTCAGAACAAGATAGTTGTATTCGTGTGGTGTAATATATGTAATATAGTGTGTTTATGCTTTATGATATACGTAAAAATTGCTTGTATTAATAAGTATTTTTTTTTATAAATCTAACTCTTGTCTATTTTACAGTATAAAAACACAAAATGGATAGACAACCCAATATTTTAAGAGACCTACCCGGAGACATGATTGATGAAATCTTGTCTAGAGTCGGTCAGAATTCTTCGGCACAACTATTTAAGGCGAGATCAGTTTGTAAGACATTCGAAGAACGTTCCAATAATGCCTTGGTTTATAAAAGGCTTTCGTTCGAAAGATGAGGGATATCACATTGGGAAATCCATAAGTTACGATGTGTTTACTTGGACGCATATATTGCGGGGAACCCAAATGCTATTTTACGCAATGGGTTAAGAAATTATTTTGACTCAATATATCCGAATATTGGACTTCGTGATTTAGAAAAAGCGGCTAACATGCAACATAAAGAAGCATGATATGCTTACGGATTAGTAATGTTCGCTTCTCACCAAAGTGAGAACAAGAACATCGGGCTACAACTATTAAACAAAACGTTCCCACAAGTGACGGAGTCGGTAATTGGGGTAAGAAATGAGGTTTTTAGATTGTTACGGGACTGTTGGACATTACGTAACCCTGGTCCCTTTGACGACGTTACAACACGCTGTCTTATCAACGGCCATAACGGTTATGTTCCACAAGACCAAGGATGTTAAGTAATCCTAGTAAAACCAGAATGCATGACTTGTTTCTGGACGTATGAATTACGTGTCTTTATTGCCTTTGCTGAACGACTTGTGTACTAGCTAGAATTATCTTCACAACCATCTTGTATCAAATTTATTGTTTGTTATATTTCATGCTATATGTAAAATAAGCGGTATTGTAAGTTTGTAAAATATTGTGTAAAAGTTTGAACGCAAAATATTATTATAATCAGTTTTTCATATAGAATTGTAGTAGTTGAATTGTATATTAGCTACTAAGTATGAACTTAACGGGTAGGTACTACCCGAATTTAAACTTATAAAACGCTAATATGAAGAAAAAGCTTTTATAAATGAGTTCATATTATGCTACGAAATACTATTAACTACTCTTAATATTCTGTATGATTAACTTGTTCCATTTGACTATTTTGAAGGAAATGGCACCGACTACTCGACACACCGTGAATATGAATGAAGAGGAATTCCGTACTTTTCTAGCTTCAAACATAGCCGCAGTACAGGCTGCGCTACATACCAACAATAACCTTGGATCTAGCAGTACAGGAAATCGTGTAGGATGCACCTACAAAGAATTCACTGCCTGCAAACCTTTGGAATTTGATGGAACTGAAGGACCGATCGGATTGAAACGGTGGACCGAGAAGGTCGAATCAGTGTTTGCCATAAGTAAGTGTACTGAAGAGGACAAAGTGGAGTACGCTACGCATACCTTCACAGGTTCTGCGTTAACATGGTGGAATACCTATCTAGAGCAAGTGGGACAAGACGATGCGTACGCACTACCGTGGTCAGCATTCAAGCACTTGATGAACGAGAAGTACCGTCCCAGAACCGGGGTCAATAAGCTCAAGAAAGAACTTAGAGGGTTACGAACCCAAGGATTTGATATTACCACGTACGAAAGACGATTCACAGAATTGTTCCTATTGTGTCCGGGAGCATTCGAAGATGAGGAAGAGAAGATCGACGCGTTTGTGAAAGGATTACCGGAAAGAATCCAAGAAGATATAAGTTCACACGAGCCCGCCTCCATACAACAGGCATGTAGAATGGCTCACAAACTAGTGAACCAGATTGAAGAAAGAATTAAAGAACAGACTGCTGAAGAGGCCAATGTGAAGCAAGTCAAAAGAAAGTGGGAGGAAAACGGTGATAAGAATCACCAATACAACAACAACAGCAATTACAACAATAATCGCAACAATTATCCCAACAATCGCAACATCAATCGCAACTACAACAAACGGCCCAACAACAACAACTACAACAATCATCCCAACAACAATAATAACCGCAACAACAACAACAACAATCAGAAGCAGCTATGCCAAAGGTGTGAAAAGTATCACTCGGGGTTCTGCACCAAATTTTGCAACAAGTGTAAAAGAAATGGTCATAGCGCAGCGAAGTGTGAGTTCTACGGACCAGGGGTTAATAGAACGAAAGGAACAAATGGTGTCGAAACGAGTAATGGCGGAGCAAGTAGTGTCGGAGCAAGTTATGCCAATGTAGTTTGTTATAAATGTGGAAAACTGGGCCACATTATTAGAAATTGCCCGAACCAGGAGAACACGAATGGACAAGGCCGCGGAAGAGTTTTCAATATTAATGCGGCAGAGGCACAGGAAGACCCGGAGCTTGTTACGGGTACGTTTCTTATTGACAATAAATCTGCTTACGTTTTATTTGATTCGGGTGCGGATAGAAGCTATATGAGTAGAGATTTTTGTGCTAAATTAAATTGTCCATTGACGCCTTTGGATAGTAAATTTTTACTCGAATTAGCAAATGGTAAATTAATTTCAGCAGATAATATATGTCGGAATCGAGAAATTAAACTGGTTAGCGAAACATTTAAGATTGATTTGATACCAGTAGAGTTAGGGAGTTTTGATGTGATAATAGGTATGGACTGGTTGAAAGAAGTGAAAGCAGAGATCGTTTGTTACAAAAATGCAATTCGCATTATACGAGAAAAAGGAAAACCCTTAATGGTGTACGGAGAAAAGGGCAACACGAAGCTACATCTTATTAGTAATTTGAAGGCACAAAAACTAATAAGAAAAGGTTGCTATGCTGTTCTAGCACACGTCGAGAAAGTACAAACTGAAGAAAAGAGCATCAATGATGTTCCCATTGCAAAAGAATTTTCCGATGTATTTCCGAAAGAATTATCGGGATTACCCCCACATCGATCCGTTGTATTTCAAATAGATCTTGTACCAGGAGCTGCACCAATAGCTCGTGCTCCTTACAGACTCGCACCCAGCGAGATGAAAGAACTGCAAAGCCAATTACAAGAACTTTTAGAGCGTGGTTTCATTCGACCAAGCACATCACCATGGGGAGCTCCTGTTTTGTTTGTCAAGAAGAAAGATGGTACATTCAGGTTGTGTATCGACTACCGAGAGTTGAACAAACTTACCATCAAGAACCGCTACCCACTACCGAGAATCGACGACTTATTTGATCAACTACAAGGCTCGTCTATTTATTCAAAGATTGACTTACGTTCCGGGTATCATCAAATGCGGGTAAAAGAATATGATATTCCAAAGACTGCTTTCAGAACACGTTACGGTCATTACAAGTTTATGGTCATGCCGTTTGGTTTAACTAATGCACCAGCTGTGTTCATGGACCTTATGAACCGAGTGTGTGGACCATACCTTGACAAGTTTGTCATTGTTTTCATTGATGACATACTTATTTACTCAAAGAATGACCAAGAACACGGTGAACATTTGAGAAAGGTGTTAGAAGTATTGAGGAAGGAAGAATTGTACGCTAAGTTTTCAAAGTGTGCATTTTGGTTGGAAGAAGTTCAATTCCTCGGTCACATAGTGAACAAAGAAGGTATTAAGGTGGATCCGGCAAAGATAGAAACTGTTGAAAAGTGGGAAACCCCGAAAACTCCGAAACACATACGCCAGTTTTTAGGACTAGCTGGTTACTACAGAAGGTTCATCCAAGACTTTTCCAGAATAGCAAAACCCTTGACTGCATTAACGCATAAAGGGAAGAAATTTGAATGGAATGATGAACAAGAGAAAGCGTTTCAGTTATTGAAGAACAAGCTAACTACGGCACCTATATTGTCATTGCCTGAAGGGAATGATGATTTTGTGATTTATTGTGACACATCAGTCTCGGTTGTGTATTAATGCAACGAACGAAGGTGATTGCTTATGCGTCTAGACAATTGAAGATTCACGAACAAAATTATACGACGCATGATTTGGAATTAGGCGCGGTTGTTTTTGCATTAAAGACTTGGAGGCACTACTTTTATGGGGTCAAAAGTATTATATATACCGACCACAAAAGTCTTCAACACATATTTAATCAGAAACAACTGAATATGAGGCAGCGTAGGTGGATTGAATTGTTGAATGATTATGACTTTGAGATTCGTTACCACCCGGGGAAGGCAAATGTGGTAGCCGATGCCTTGAGCAGGAAGGACAGAGAACCCATTCGAGTAAAATCTATGAATATAATGATTCATAATAACCTTACTACTCAAATAAAGGAGGCGCAACAAGGAGTTTTAAAAGAGGGAAATTTAAAGGATGAAATACCCAAAGGATCGGAGAAGCATCTTAATATTCGGGAAGACGGAACCCGGTATAGGGCTGAAAGGATTTGGGTACCAAAATTTGGAGATATGAGAGAAATGGTACTTAGAGAAGCTCATAAAACCAGATACTCAATACATCCTGGAACGGGAAAGATGTACAAGGATCTCAAGAAACATTTTTGGTGGCCGGGTATGAAAGCCGATGTTGCTAAATATGTAGGAGAATGTTTGACGTGTTCTAAGGTCAAAGCTGAGCATCAGAAACCATCAGGTCTACTTCAACAACCCGAAATCCCGGAATGGAAATGGGAAAACATTACCATGGATTCCATCACTAAATTGCCAAGGACTGCAAGTGGTTTTGATACTATTTGGGTAATAGTTGATCGTCTCACCAAATCAGCACACTTCCTGCTAATAAGAGAAGATGACAAGATGGAGAAGTTAGCACGACTGTATTTGAAGGAAGTCGTCTCCAGACATGGAATACCAATCTCTATTATCTCTGATAGGGATGGCAGATTTATTTCAAGATTCTGGCAGACATTACAGCAAGCATTAGGAACTCGTCTAGACATGAGTACTGCCTATCATCCACAAACTTATGGGCAGAGCGAAAGGACGATACAAACGCTTGAAGACATGCTATGAGCCTGTGTTATTGATTTCGGAAACAGTTGGGATCGACATCTACCGTTAGCAGAATTTTCCTACAACAACAGCTACCATTCAAGCATTGAGATGGCACCGTTTGAAGCACTTTATGGTAGAAAGTGCAGGTCTCCGATTTGTTGGAGTGAAGTGGGGGATAGACAGATTACGGGTCCGGAGATTATACAAGAAACTACCGAGAAGATCATCTAAATTCAACAACGGTTGAAAACCACCCAAAGTCGACAAAAGAACTACGCTGACATTAAAAGAAAAGATATAGAATTTGAAATTGGAGAGATGGTCATGCTTAAAGTTGCACCTTGGAAAGGCGTCGTTCGATTTGGTAAACGAGGGAAATTAAATCCAAGGTATATTGGACCATTCATGATTATTGATCGTGTCGGACCAGTAGCTTACCGACTTGAGTTACCTCAACAACTCGCGGTTGTACATAACACTTTCCACGTCTCGAATTTGAATAAATGTTTTGCTAAAGAAGATCTCACTATTCCATTAGATGAAATCCAAATCAACGAAAAACTTCAATTCATCGAAGAACCCGTCGAAATAATGGATCGTGAGGTTAAAAGACTTAAGCAAAACAAGATACCAATTGTTAAGGTTCGATGGAATGCTCGTAGAGGACCCGAGTTCACCTGGGAGCGTGAAGATCAGATGAAGAAGAAATACCCGCATCTATTTCCAGAAGATTCGTCAACACCTTCAACAGCTTAAAATTTCGGGACGAAATTTATTTAACGGGTAGGTACTGTAGTGACCCGAACTTTTCCATGTTTATATATATTAATTGAGATTGATATTTACATGATTAAATGTTTCCAACATGTTAAGCAATCAAACTTGTTAAGACTTGATTAATTGAAATATGTTTCATATAGACAATTGACCACCCAAGTTGACCGGTGATTCACGAACGTTAAAACTTGTAAAAACTATATGATGACATATATATGGATATATATATATATATATATAGTTAACATGATACTATGATAGGTAAACATATCATTAAGTATATTAACAATGAACTACATATGTAAAAACAAGACTACTAACTTAATGATCTTTAAACGAGACATATATGTAACGATTATCATAGTAAAGATATTTAATGTATATATATATCATATTAAGAGATATTCATACATGATAATATCATGATAATATAATAATTTAAAATCTCATTTGATATTATAAACATTGGGTTAACAACATTTAACAAGATCGTTAACCTAAAGGTTTCAAAACAACACTTACATGTAACGACTAACGATGACTTAACGACTCAGTTAAAATGTATATACATGTAGTGTTTTAATATGTATTTATACACTTTTGAAAGACTTCAATATACTTATCAAAATACTTCTACTTAACAAAAATGCTTACAATTACATCCTCGTTCAGTTTCATCAACAATTCTACTCGTATGCACCCGTATTCGTACTCGTACAATACACAGCTTTTAGATGTATGTACTATTGGTATATACACTCCAATGATCAGCTCTTAGCAGCCCATGTGAGTCACCTAACACATGTGGGAACCATCATTTGGCAACTAGCATGAAATATCTCATAAAATTACAAAAATATGAGTAATCATTCATGACTTATTTACATGAAAACAAAATTACATATCCTTTATATCTAATCCATACACCAATGACCAAAAACACCTACAAACACTTTCATTCTTCAATTTTCTTCATCTAATTGATCTCTCTCAAGTTCTATCTTCAAGTTCTAAGTGTTCTTCATAAATTCTACAAGTTCTAGTTACATAAAATCAAGAATACTTTCAAGTTTGCTAGCTCACTTCCAATCTTGTAAGATGATCATCCAACCTCAAGAAATCTTTGTTTCTTACAGTAGGTTATCATTCTAATATAAGGTAATAATCATATTCAATCTTTGGTTCAATTTCTATAACTATAACAATCTTATTTCAAGTGATGATCTTACTTGAACTTGTTTTCGTGTCATGATTCTGCTTCAAGAACTTCGAGCCATCCAAGGATCCGTTAAAGCTAGATCCATTTTTCTCTTTTCCAGTAGGTTTATCCAAGGAACTTAAGGTAGTAATGATGTTCATAACATCATTCGATTCATACATATAAAGCTATCTTATTCGAAGGTTTAAACTTGTAATCACTAGAACATAGTTTAGTTAATTCTAAACTTGTTCGCAAACAAAAGTTAATCCTTATAACTTGACTTTTAAAATCAACTAAACACATGTTCTATATCTATATGATATGCTAACTTAATGATTTAAAACCTGGAAACACGAAAAACACCGTAAAATCGGATTTACGCCGTCGTAGTAACACCGCGGGCTGTTTTGGGTTAGTTAATTAAAAACTATGATAAACTTTGATTTAAAAGTTGTTATTCTGAGAAAATCATTTTTATTATGAACATGAAACTATATCCAAAAATTATGGTTAAACTCAAAGTGGAAGTATGTTTTCTAAAATGGTCATCTAGACGTCGTTCTTTCGACTGAAATGACTACCTTTACAAAAACGACTTGTAACTTATTTTTCCGACTATAAATCTATACTTTTTCTGTTTAGATTCATAAAATAGAGTTCAATATGAAACCATATAAATTTGATTCACTCAAAACGGATTTAAAATGAAGAAGTTATGGGTAAAACAAGATTGGATAATTTTTCTCATTTTAGCTACGTGAAAATTGGTAACAAATCTATTCCAACCATAACTTAATCAACTTGTATTGTATATTATGTAATCTTGAGATACCATAGACACGTATACAATGTTTCGACCTATCATGTCGACACATCTATATATATTTCGGAACAACCATAGACACTCTATATGTGAATGTTGGAGTTAGCTATACAGGGTTGAGGTTGATTCCAAAATATATATAGTTAGAGTTGTGATCAATACTGAGATACGTATACACTGGGTCGTGGATTGATTCAAGATAATATTTATCGATTTATTTCTGTACATCTAACTGTGGACAACTAGTTGAAAGGTTACTAACGAGGACAGCTGACTTAATAAACTTAAAACATCAAAATATATTAAAAGTGTTGTAAATATATTTTGAACATACTTTGATATATATGTATATATTGTTATAGGTTCGTGAATCAACCAGTGGCCAAGTCTTACTTCCCGACGAAGTAAAAATCTGTGAAAGTGAGTTATAGTCCCACTTTTAAAATCTAATATTTTTGGGATGAGAATACATGCAGGTTTTATAAATGATTTACAAAATAGACACAAGTACGTGAAACTACATTCTATGGTTGAATTATCGAAATCGAATATGCCCCTTTTTATTAAGTCTGGTAATCTAAGAATTAGGGAACAGACACCCTAATTGACGCGAATCCTAAAGATAGATCTATTGGGCCTAACAAACCCCATCCAAAGTACCGGATGCTTTAGTACTTCGAAATTTATATCATATCCGAAGGGTGTCCCGGAATGATGGGGATATTCTTATATATGCATCTTGTTAATGTCGGTTACCAGGTGTTCACCATATGAATGATTTTTATCTCTATGTATGGGATGTGTATTGAAATATGAAATCTTGTGGTCTATTGTTACGATTTGATATATATAGGTTAAACCTATAACTCACCAACATTTTTGTTGACGTTTTAAGCATGTTTATTCTCAGGTGATTATTAAGAGCTTCCGCTGTCGCATACTTAAATAAGGACGAGATTTGGAGTCCATGCTTGTATGATATTGTGTAAAAACTGCATTCAAGAAACTTATTTTGTTGTAACATATTTGTATTGTAAACCATTATGTAATGGTCGTGTGTAAACAGGATATTTTAGATTATCATTATTTGATAATCTATGTAAAGCTTTTTAAACCTTTATTGATGAAATAAAGGTTATGGTTTGTTTTAAAATGAATGCAGTCTTTGAAAAACGTCTCATATAGAGGTCAAAACCTCGCAACGAAATCAATTAATATGGAACGTTTTTAATCAATAAGAACGGGACATTTCACTATTGGTATATACACTCCAATGATCATCTCTTAGCAGCCCATGTGAGTCACCTAACACATGTGGGAACCATCATTTGGCAACTAGCATGAAATATCTCATAAAATTACAAAAATATGAGTAATCATTCATGACTTATTTACATGAAAACAAAATTACATATCCTTTATATCTAATCCATACACCAACGACCAAAAACACCTACAAACACTTTCATTCTTCAATTTTCTTCATCTAATTGATTTCTCTCAAGTTCTATCTTCAAGTTCTAAGTGTTCTTCATAAATTCCAAAAGTTCTAGTTTCATAAAATCAAGAATACTTCCAAGATTGCAAATTTACTTCCAAGTTTTCTAAATCCATTCCAAGTAATCATCCAAGATCAAGAAACGTTTGTTACTTACAGTAGATTATCTTTCTAATACAAGGTAATAATCATATTCAAATTTTAATTTAATTTCTATAACTACAACAATCTTATTTCGAGTGGAAATCTTACTTGAAATTGTTTTCGTGTCATGATTCTGCTTCAAGAACTTTCAAGCCATCCAAGGATCCTTTGAAGCTAGATCTATTTTTCTCATTTCTAGTAGGTTTATCCAAGGAACTTGAGGTAGTAATGATGTTCATAACATCATTCGATTCATACATATAAAGCTATCTTATTCGAAGGTTTAAACTTGTAATCACTAGAACATAGTTTAGTTAATTCTAAACTTGTTCGCAAATAAAAGTTAATCCTTCTAACTTGACTTTTAAAATTAACTGAACACATGTTCTATATCTATATGATATGCTAACTTAATGATTTAAAACCTGGAAACACGAAAAACACCGTAAAACCGGATTTACGCCGTCATAGTAACACAGCGGGCTGTTTTGGGTTAGTTAATTAAAAAACTATGATAAACTTTGATTTAAAAGTTGTTATTCTGGGAAAATGATTTTTATTATGAACATGAAACTATATCCAAAAATTATGGTTAAACTCAAAGTGGAAGTATGTTTTCTAAAATGGTCATCTAGACGTCGTTCTTTCGACTGAAATGACTACCTTTACAAAAATGACTTGTAACTTATTTTTCCGAATATAAACCTATACTTTTTCTGTTTATATTCATAAAATAGAGTTCAATATGAAACCATAGCAATTTGATTCACTTAAAACGGATTTAAAATGAAGAAATTATGGGTAAAACAAGATTGGATAATTTTTCTCATTTTAGCTACGTGAAAATTGGTAACAAATCTATTCCAACCATAACTTAATCAACTTGTATTGTATATTATGTAATATTGAGATACCGTAGACACGTATACAATGTTTCGACCTATCATGTCGACACATCTATATATATTTCGGAACAACCATAGACACTCTATATGTGAATGTTGGAGTTAGCTATACAGGGTTGAGGTTGATTCTAAAATATATATAGTTTGAGTTGTGATCAATACTGAGATACATATACACTGGGTCGTGGATTGATTCAAGATAATATTTATCGATTTATTTCTGTACATCTAACTGTGGACAACTAGTTGTAAGTTACTAACGAGGACAGCTGACTTAATAAACTTAAAACATCAAAATATATTAAAAGTGTTGTAAATATATTTTGAACATACTTTGATATATATGTATATATTATTATAGGTTCGTGAATCAACCAGTGGCCAAGTCTGACTTTCCGACGAAGTAAAAAATCTGTGAAAGTGAGTTATAGTCCCACTTTTAAAATCTAATATTTTTGGGATGAGAATACATGCAGGTTTTATAAATGATTTACAAAATAGAAACAAGTACGTGAAACTACATTCTATGGTTGAATTATCGAAATCGAATATGCCTCTTTTTATTAAGTCTGGTAATCTAAGAATTAGGGAACAGACACCCTAATTGACGCGAATCCTAAAGATAGATCTATTGGGCCTAACAAATGAGACGACCCGACCCAATCCATAGGGACGAATACAATAACATATGATTACATCGCGAGGTACTTGACCTCTAAATGATACATTTTACAAACATTGCATTCATTTTTAAAAGACAATCTTTCATTACATCGAAAGTTGACATGTATGCATACCATTTCATAATATCCAAACTATAAATGACCTAATCTGTCATTTACTTAATAATAATCTTTAATGAACTTCAACGACTCGAATGCAACGTCTTTTGAAATATGTCATGAATGACTCCAAGTAGTATCTTTAAAATGAGCTAATGCACAGCGGAAGATCTCTTTCAAACCTGAGAATAAACATGCTTTCAAGTGTCAACCAAAAGGTTGGTGAGTTCATTAGTTTAACTTAAACAATCGTTTCCATCATTTTAATAGACCACAAGATTTCAGATTTCCATTTCTCATAAACATACGTCCCATGCATAGAGACAAAAATATCATTCATATGGATTGAACACCTGGTAACCGACATTAACAATATGCATATATAAGAATATCCCCATCATTCCGGGATCCTCCTTCGGACATGATATAAATTTCGAAGTACTAAAACATCCGGTACTTTGGATGGGGCTTGTTGGGCCCGATAGATCTATCTTTAGGATTCGCGTCAATTAGGGTGTCTGTTCCCTAATTCTTAGATTACCAGACTTAATAAAAAGGGGCATATTCGATTTCGATAATTCAACCATAGAATGTAGTTTCACGTACTTGTGTCTATTTCGTAAAACATTTATAAAAGTTGCGCATGTATTCTCAGCCCAAAAATATAAAGGGTAAAAAGGCAAATGAAACTCACCATACTGTATTTTGTAGTAAAAATACATATAACATCATTGAACAAGTGTAAGGTTGGCCTCGGATTCACGAACCTATATTAATTATATATATTTATATGACGGTCAATATTTGTCTAACAATTTAGGCCAAGTCAAAGTGTACCACAATCCTAATGCTCGAGTCTGACTCAACAGTATAGTAACATGTTATATTACCCATGCTCAGTTAGGTCAAAAGTCAAAGGTTAAAGTAAAAACGAGGTCGCACGCAAAAATACAATAACTTATACAAAAATGATTTTTCGGTCAAACATGACTAAACGGCCACTTCAGCGATTTTTAGAAAAATTATCGGAACTCCGATTGATAAACGGCCAAAGATAAAAGTTACACATTACCAAAAAGATTAAGCATAAATTTTACAGAAATAAACTAAACCTAGACAACTCGTAGTTGCCAACGCGGTTTCGGCGTTTCAAAGTTAATTTTTCAGTTTTAATAAATTTACAAAAGTGACCGAGTAGCCTACTTTGGAGATTTTTAGAAAATTCCTCGAAACTCGGATTGACAAACGGTCAAAGCCTTCAAATTCTCGTTACCACAAAGATATAACATGATTTTTGGCAAAAGTAAACACACATCAGGCCGACCATGACACTGATACAAAACTGACATTTTTAATAAAAAGTTTCAACTCTTTTTAGAATTTTAAAATGTGACCAAACAGTCAACTTTGACGATTTTTAGAAAAATCGTCGAGACTCGAATTGACAAACGGCCAGAGTCGTTTGTTAGACCTTACAACAAAGAATTCAGTGGTATTTTTGTTTTAATCTGAAACAACGCAGATCAGCGAGAATTTCAGTTTCCGTTTCAACATTTCATCAACATTTACAAAACTTCTTCTGTCCATAACTTGACAACCGTTCAACGAAACGACACGTGCTTTATATGAAAATTCATCTACTCGACGAGTAGAATCCAAATAACCACTTTTTATTACCCAGAAAATTAGTTCACTAATTACCATTAGCAATCTTAATTACGAAATTAATTGTTTAATTCATAACTTTCTAACCGTTCATCGAATCCATTCGATATCTAAATGAAAAGTTCTTAATTTTTCGCTAGCTTTCCAATGACATGCATATCTTATACCTTATTTCATCCCTAGTATAACAACCTTTAAGATTCAACATAACCTATCTAGGGGCAATATCAAATATACAAGCATGCATAATTTTATTTTCTCGAGCACTAGTCAGGGATACACTATTAGTATGTAAAAATTAAATTATGAGCACTCACGTATCAATATTGAGGTTCAATATTGCAGGAAAGGTACGTAGACGCAACGGAGATGATAACTACCAAATTGACCTCACGGGCATACCCATGAACCATACCCATCACCTCCATAGTCATAACCCATAATTTCCTTAGCCCCATCCTACTCATAAAACTTGTCTTGAAATGACCCGCTCATGACCTCGTCGTAATATTTTATGTATAATACTAATAATATTACTACCAATATTAATATAAATAGATTAATAATAATAATCTTTAATAATAAATAAAATATTAAATTAATTAAATATTGCGGAGTAATCAGGGAGATAAATGGATATATGAATTGTGAAATTTACCAAAACGTGTTCGAGATATATAGAATGTTTTCTGGGACCCATTAACTCCGAAATTTCGGAGTGATGAAGAAAAAAAGGCAACCGCTTTGTGGCATGCATGAATCTTCCAAAAAATGCCTAACTTTACATTCATGCATATGAATCGTCAAAATTAACTTATATATATAGATTTAATATTATTTAATATTTAATATATTTAATCTTTAGAATTAATTAAATATTATATTATATTTACGTTCATGGTAAAAATATAATTTTTACAAAAATGACACGGACGTGGTCTCACGACTCATGTACCACTTTCGGTTTTTCGGGCGCACTTTCGTACGTTTAGAAAACTAGCCTTTTATGTTGCGTGACGTGTACCTTTTACAAAAACTAGACTTACATAACAATAATTTACCTTTATAAGAATATAACTTGTAGAGTTGAGCGTTGTGGTCATTTTCTTCTATAAATCAAAGTCTCGTTGTTTGTCAAAATATTTTATTTTAAATTAAACGTTTTGTGACATGTACCTTTATTAATAACTAGACTTAAATTAATTAAAAACTATCCCACTTAAAGTGTAACTTTATCTTTTAAGTATTTTGATCATTTCCTTTTATAAATCCTAGTCTCATTATTTATCAAAACATATATAATAATATTAGTTTAAATCAAAACGTTTTATGAAATTCAAACCTCCACTAACTTCTGTCTAATCCTCAATAATGACACTTTTGTTCTTATATACAATCACTTTTCCAAATATTTAGAATACCGTTAAAAGTAAGGGTTTTCTAATTCAAAGTGGACCTCATAACAGAGACTCTTCATCCTAATTCAATGTATCTTATAAATCAATCATTTGATATTTTCATCTAAACATCGATAAGCATAATAAACTTATTTTGAAACAAAATATGTTCTTGTAAAGTATTATATATCTAATACTTTGTTAACGCCTTCACTAATTAAGTATTTATTATTTACACATATCTATATACACATAGATGTTCGTGAATCGTTAGACATGGTCAAATGGTAACTTGATTACATGAATATAGCTTCAAAGCTTTCGAGACTCAACAATACATATTTTGCTTACCGCGTCGGATATATATAAAGATTAAAGTTTAAATTTGTTCGGAAATTCCCGGGTCATCACATTACCTACCCGTTAAAAGAAATTTCGTCCCGAAATTTGATAGAGGTCGTCATGGCTAACAGTATGAATGTTATTATGACGAATGTAAACTGATACATAGAGTTTTATCATCATTGAGTACTATAGATAACCCAATTTGACTATGCGAAGAGTAATAGTGAAGCTATCGCAAAAGAGTGAAAATGAATGAATGTATGTTTGACTTAACCGGCGGCGTATTCAAGATTGATTTCCGGAATTTAAGGAATTTAGAAGAAATCTTCATAATAAGATTTGATTCTTCGATAATTAAGGAGATTAGGATCCTCTTTGGTTATACGCGATAAACTGCTTCGATTGCTCTGTCTATAAATCCACCCCCTTCGTTTCCTTACAACTCACACCTTCTATTCTTTCTTCCTCAATTCATACCTTAAAGCATTCGTTAATATGCTCCATCCCATCCTGATCCTTAATATCCTCTTAACGTTCATATCTGTCATCCTTCTTTTTAATCTGCCACCAGAAGAATCTATTTACTTCTACTATACTCTTGGGTTTATAGTGTTTCTAGTTCTCCCATGTCTTTACATTGCTATATGCATCGATATATACGGGTTGTAATTTCCGGGTTGTTGTTAGATTTTACACCTTCCCTTATATTTCGATGTCCCTGCTTCTGTCTTCTATAGTCATCGTCATCCATAGTTAATGCCTTCTTCTATTTGCTGCGGTTTATACCCCGAATTTCTATTTCGGAGCTTTGTCCTTTCGTTTCTTCTTCTTGCGATTAAATAGCTCTTGTAATGGTCCGGAAATTCATATGTATGGATTTAAGAAGGAATATAGTAATTGTTCTAAGAAGGAAAGGGTAATGGTAAATCCTGATTTGTTAAATTACCAGAATACCCCGAAAAAGACCGAATCATCAAGAAATATTTTCTTGATATATTTAGAGATTAGATAGAATGTAAGAGTCGTGTAAATGGTACATGATGACGGTATGTCCTGTGAATCATCACATCCATTAGAAACTCAGCATGAATTACTTTAATATAATGACGTTGATCAAGTGTCATTATATTATACTAACTCATGCATCAGTTCCCAACACTACTTCAAAAACATTCATATTCGAATTTTTCAGAATTTAGAAACTAACACGGTTTCTTTTATGTTGCAGATATTACGGAGAGATAAATGATACTTGATAAGAATAGTTGTGAACATATCTCCAAAGATATGGAGAATATGTATAATGGAAGATACGAAGATATCTTATAACATTTAAGATATGATGATGATGAAGAATATCTGTCTATGAAGGTTTAGAATAAGAAGTAAGGTGTTTGCTAACGAGTTCAGCAGGCACTGAATCATTTGGATCCTTTGAAGGTAGATTCAGTCTCTGTGATTTGTCCATGGCTTCCTTCATACTTTGCTCAATCCGTTTTTCAGTACCAAATTCTTTCTTTTTCTGTGCTTTACCAACTCACTATCTTTTATCATCAAACTTTTGACCGTTTAAACCATCTACCATTTTTATGTTTCCTCTGCATTTAATGCTATAATATCTGAATCACTGGTTATCAATTCGAGATGGGTTCAGAAGAATCGTGTTTTAGATGATTAAACGCTGGTGGTAATATGGTGGAATATGAAAGGTTCCCCTGTAATAATGACGAAAGGGCAACTTATCTAACAGGGTTATAATAAGACTGGTCCGACTGAAAAATCGAAGTTGACTTGATGGAGCTGTGACAAAATTGACTACTTTGAAAAGGAATCTAAATGTTGTTTTTGATAGAAGAATTCGATGCAGGTACATGTTAGATTATGACTTTGGTTTCGAGAGTTTTTCAGGTACAAAATTTCGGGTAACGTGTGGTTGGATCATCATCTCAATTGTTTATTATTTGATGTGTCTTCTAGAATTTCGAAGGGATTTAATTGCAGATTGTCATAGTCAATATCCAAATGATGAAATCGTCCTAAATCCCGAATGATTTTTCATATCCATCTTGTGTGTTACGATTAAAAGTGATGTCCTATCACAGTTTTGAAGTCAAAGTATAGCTTTGAAAATTGTAAAGATCTAAGAGTGATGATTTTGGTTGTATCTCGAGTTGAATTCTGAAATTCCCAAAATCAGAATATGTAATTAGGTTCGAATGAGTATGGTTGTTTTGATTTCTATAGAAGAATGTATATTGGTTTAGTTGATGATTATTGAATCAGAATTGAAGAATGTAACATATTAATTGTGATTTTATATATCTCTCGGGTATTACCTACCCGTTAAAAAATTTCACAAATAATATTTTGAACAAGAATTCTCATTACAATCTTTATGAAAATATATATGCGGGTATATTTTCTTCAGATGTAGTACAGATTCAATGAGTTAATATCATACTAAGCTCATTTGATTTTCGGATTGAATTAGAAATGAATTTTCTCTAAAACATTAGAGATTACATAATCTTTGCGGAGTATTTCACTAATGTAATCAATGCTTCAATATTTATATGTATTTCCTTAGTGAATCCTGCTGATGCTCATAGAACTCTTGCTAACTTCGCAAGATACGAATATTGTTTTCCTGTAAATTTCGGGTATATCGAAGATGAAAGTGTATAATCAAACATGTTATTGAATGATACACTTGATTTATTATGAAATAAAATTAATTGAGTTGAAGCAGAGATTGTGGTTAACGCTGGTTAAGTTGCGGCCGAATGACGTACATTATTGCATATTTGTAATATGAATTAACCGAGTGGTTAAGATTCACACACAATAGCTTAGCATGGAAAGATTTATTTTTATTTCAAAATATATAAAATATACATATAATTTCTTCAAAGGGAATGAGTTAATTCTTCATAACTAGTTGATACAATATACGGGTTATTGATTCGTAATGATGTCCATAGTGATTTTTGAGCTGACGGAGTTTGTGATGTTATAGGTGTTGTTGATTCTGATGTTGACTGTACTGATGATGCTGGTGACACTGACGGTACTGTTGATGCTGTTGGTAAAACAAGTTTAGCTTGTTAATCACACACCATTTTTGTCAGGGTTTCTACTCTTCCTTCTATCATTTTGGTTCGCTTAACTGATTTATGGTTAGGGCTAGATTAGATAATCTCTAAGACTTTAGAGATTACATAATCTGCGCGGAATGTTTCTCCAATGAAGTTATGAATTAATACTTCGTCGGTTATTTTTGTTGGTATTCCTTGGTATCTACAGGGCGTATGACATTGGTGCTCGTGGGACAGAGTGTAAAGTTGAGTTTTACGACGTGGTTGTGGTTGGGGTGGTAATGGTACTATTGGCGTTGATGATGGTGTTACTGGTTATGCTGCTGATGCTGCTGCTGGTGTTTGTAATCTCTGCACCATATTCTCCAAAGCCACTACCCGAGCGCGAAGCTCGTTGACTTCTTGTATTACACCGGGGTGATTGTCGGTTCTGACGAGCGGATAAATAAAATCTAAAATTTGATGTAATATATAATCGTGACGAGATACTCTGGAAATGAGCGAGAAAATGGTGTTTCGGACAGGTTCGCCGGTAAGTGCTTCAGGTTCTTCGTCAAGAGGGCAATGTGGTGGATGGAAGGGATCACCTTCTTCTTGTCTCCAATGATTGAGGAGGCTACGAACCCATCCCCAATTCATCCAGAATAGGTGATGACTGATTGGTTGATCTATTCCGGTCATACTGCTTTCGGAGCTGGAATGAGACTCCATATCGGAATAGCTGTCGTAATCTGAGGAATTCGAACTGGTTGAGGGATCCATCTCGTATGATCAAGGGAATGAATTTTTGATATGAAATAGATTATAGGAGTTAGATTTGATATCTTTCTATACATAATTTACATATGTATATATAATACCAAAATCCCATAAATTACGGAGAATCTTTGAAAAATGTCAGTCAAAGTTCACAGTATCAGATATGCTAAGATAAGATTTCGTCTATACACTATTATGCAATAAATGCAAGAAAACGCGTTTAGACTAAAGAGTAATAATCAGGTAATTTCTTAAGGATGGTAAGTAGATGATTTTCGACACAAAATGATAAGCAAAACTTTTGACATGCAGACACGGTCGAAGTCCAGACTCACTAATGCATCCTAACGACTTATCAGTTAGACACACTAATGCAGACCTGGTTCGCTAAGACCACCGCTCTGATACCACATGAGACGACCCGACCCAATCCATAGGGACGAATACAATAACATATGATTACATCGCGAGGTACTTGACCTCTAAATGATACATTTTACAAACATTGCATTCATTTTTAAAAGACAATCTTTCATTACATCGAAAGTTGACATGTATGCATACCATTTCATAATATCCAAACTATAAATGACCTAATCTGTCATTTACTTAATAATAATCTTTAATGAACTTCAACGACTCGAATGCAACGTCTTTTGAAATATGTCATGAATGACTCCAAGTAGTATCTTTAAAATGAGCTAATGCACAGCGGAAGATCTCTTTCAAACCTGAGAATAAACATGCTTTCAAGTGTCAACCAAAAGGTTGGTGAGTTCATTAGTTTAACTTAAACAATCGTTTCCATCATTTTAATAGACCACAAGATTTCAGATTTCCATTTCTCATAAACATACGTCCCATGCATAGAGACAAAAATATCATTCATATGGATTGAACACCTGGTAACCGACATTAACAATATGCATATATAAGAATATCCCCATCATTCCGGGATCCTCCTTCGGACATGATATAAATTTCGAAGTACTAAAACATCCGGTACTTTGGATGGGGCTTGTTGGGCCCGATAGATCTATCTTTAGGATTCGCGTCAATTAGGGTGTCTGTTCCCTAATTCTTAGATTACCAGACTTAATAAAAAGGGGCATATTCGATTTCGATAATTCAACCATAGAATGTAGTTTCACGTACTTGTGTCTATTTCGTAAAACATTTATAAAAGTTGCGCATGTATTCTCAGCCCAAAAATATAAAGGGTAAAAAGGCAAATGAAACTCACCATACTGTATTTTGTAGTAAAAATACATATAACATCATTGAACAAGTGTAAGGTTGGCCTCGGATTCACGAACCTATATTAATTATATATATTTATATGACGGTCAATATTTGTCTAACAATTTAGGCCAAGTCAAAGTGTACCACAATCCTAATGCTCGAGTCTGACTCAACAGTATAGTAACATGTTATATTACCCATGCTCAGTTAGGTCAAAAGTCAAAGGTTAAAGTAAAAACGAGGTCGCACGCAAAAATACAATAACTTATACAAAAATGATTTTTCGGTCAAACATGACTAAACGGCCACTTCAGCGATTTTTAGAAAAATTATCGGAACTCCGATTGATAAACGGCCAAAGATAAAAGTTACACATTACCAAAAAGATTAAGCATAAATTTTACAGAAATAAACTAAACCTAGACAACTCGTAGTTGCCAACGCGGTTTCGGCGTTTCAAAGTTAATTTTTCAGTTTTAATAAATTTACAAAAGTGACCGAGTAGCCTACTTTGGAGATTTTTAGAAAATTCCTCGAAACTCGGATTGACAAACGGTCAAAGCCTTCAAATTCTCGTTACCACAAAGATATAACATGATTTTTGGCAAAAGTAAACACACATCAGGCCGACCATGACACTGATACAAAACTGACATTTTTAATAAAAAGTTTCAACTCTTTTTAGAATTTTAAAATGTGACCAAACAGTCAACTTTGACGATTTTTAGAAAAATCGTCGAGACTCGAATTGACAAACGGCCAGAGTCGTTTGTTAGACCTTACAACAAAGAATTCAGTGGTATTTTTGTTTTAATCTGAAACAACGCAGATCAGCGAGAATTTCAGTTTCCGTTTCAACATTTCATCAACATTTACAAAACTTCTTCTGTCCATAACTTGACAACCGTTCAACGAAACGACACGTGCTTTATATGAAAATTCATCTACTCGACGAGTAGAATCCAAATAACCACTTTTTATTACCCAGAAAATTAGTTCACTAATTACCATTAGCAATCTTAATTACGAAATTAATTGTTTAATTCATAACTTTCTAACCGTTCATCGAATCCATTCGATATCTAAATGAAAAGTTCTTAATTTTTCGCTAGCTTTCCAATGACATGCATATCTTATACCTTATTTCATCCCTAGTATAACAACCTTTAAGATTCAACATAACCTATCTAGGGGCAATATCAAATATACAAGCATGCATAATTTTATTTTCTCGAGCACTAGTCAGGGATACACTATTAGTATGTAAAAATTAAATTATGAGCACTCACGTATCAATATTGAGGTTCAATATTGCAGGAAAGGTACGTAGACGCAACGGAGATGATAACTACCAAATTGACCTCACGGGCATACCCATGAACCATACCCATCACCTCCATAGTCATAACCCATAATTTCCTTAGCCCCATCCTACTCATAAAACTTGTCTTGAAATGACCCGCTCATGACCTCGTCGTAATATTTTATGTATAATACTAATAATATTACTACCAATATTAATATAAATAGATTAATAATAATAATCTTTAATAATAAATAAAATATTAAATTAATTAAATATTGCGGAGTAATCAGGGAGATAAATGGATATATGAATTGTGAAATTTACCAAAACGTGTTCGAGATATATAGAATGTTTTCTGGGACCCATTAACTCCGAAATTTCGGAGTGATGAAGAAAAAAAGGCAACCGCTTTGTGGCATGCATGAATCTTCCAAAAAATGCCTAACTTTACATTCATGCATATGAATCGTCAAAATTAACTTATATATATAGATTTAATATTATTTAATATTTAATATATTTAATCTTTAGAATTAATTAAATATTATATTATATTTACGTTCATGGTAAAAATATAATTTTTACAAAAATGACACGGACGTGGTCTCACGACTCATGTACCACTTTCGGTTTTTCGGGCGCACTTTCGTACGTTTAGAAAACTAGCCTTTTATGTTGCGTGACGTGTACCTTTTACAAAAACTAGACTTACATAACAATAATTTACCTTTATAAGAATATAACTTGTAGAGTTGAGCGTTGTGGTCATTTTCTTCTATAAATCAAAGTCTCGTTGTTTGTCAAAATATTTTATTTTAAATTAAACGTTTTGTGACATGTACCTTTATTAATAACTAGACTTAAATTAATTAAAAACTATCCCACTTAAAGTGTAACTTTATCTTTTAAGTATTTTGATCATTTCCTTTTATAAATCCTAGTCTCATTATTTATCAAAACATATATAATAATATTAGTTTAAATCAAAACGTTTTATGAAATTCAAACCTCCACTAACTTCTGTCTAATCCTCAATAATGACACTTTTGTTCTTATATACAATCACTTTTCCAAATATTTAGAATACCGTTAAAAGTAAGGGTTTTCTAATTCAAAGTGGACCTCATAACAGAGACTCTTCATCCTAATTCAATGTATCTTATAAATCAATCATTTGATATTTTCATCTAAACATCGATAAGCATAATAAACTTATTTTGAAACAAAATATGTTCTTGTAAAGTATTATATATCTAATACTTTGTTAACGCCTTCACTAATTAAGTATTTATTATTTACACATATCTATATACACATAGATGTTCGTGAATCGTTAGACATGGTCAAATGGTAACTTGATTACATGAATATAGCTTCAAAGCTTTCGAGACTCAACAATACATATTTTGCTTACCGCGTCGGATATATATAAAGATTAAAGTTTAAATTTGTTCGGAAATTCCCGGGTCATCACAACAAACCCCATCCAAAGTACCGGATGCTTTAGTACTTCGAAATTTATATCATATCCGAAGGGTGTCCCGGAATGATGGGGATATTCTTATATATGCATCTTGTTAATGTCGGTTACCAGGTGTTCACCATATGAATGATTTTTATCTCTATGTATGGGATGTGTATTGAAATATGAAATCTTGTGGTCTATTGTTACGATTTGATATATATAGGTTAAACCTATAACTCACCAACATTTTTGTTGACGTTTAAAGCATGTTTATTCTCAGGTGAATACTAAGAGCTTCCGCTGGTGCATACTAAAATAAGGATAAGATTTGGAGTCCATGTTTGTATGATATTGTGTAAAAACTGCATTCAAGAAACTGATTTCGATGTAACATATTTGTATTGTAAACCATTATGTAATGGTCGTGTGTAAACAGGATATTTTAGATTATCATTATTTGATAATCTACGTAAAGCTTTTTAAACCTTTATTTATGAAATAAAGGTTATGGTTTGTTTTAAAAATGAATGCAATCTGTGAAAAACGTCTCATATAGAGGTCAAAACCTCGCAATGAAATCAATTAATATGGAACGTTTTTAATCAATAAGAACGGGACATTTCAGTTGGTATCAGAGCGTTGGTCTTAGAGAACCAGAAAATTTGCATTAGTGTGTCTTATCGAGTTTGTTAGGATGCATTAGTGAGTCTGGACTTCGACCGTGTTTTCTCTAAAAATGATTGCTTAACATTTTTGTTGGAAACTATATATTATTAACATGTATATATTATGTGATATATTAATCTCTTAACATGTTTGATATTGTGTGATAGATGTCTACCTCTAGCACAAATCCCATTGACTCACCTAATAATAACGAAGAGTCGAATATATATTGGACTGATTCACAAGTTCCCGAAGAAGAACCGGAAGAAGAATCAGAACCGAAAGAAGAATCAGAACCGGAAGAGGAGGAACTGGAAGAGGAAATAGAACTGGTGGGGGAAATAATAAAATGGTTAAGTAAAAGAAAATCCTCAACCAACCGACCAAGGTTAATTATGGTCAATGGTGTTTCCGCCAAGGAAGCAAAATATTGGGAAGATTACCAATTCTCTGATGAATCGGATTCCGACGAGAATTCCGATGATGCTATAGAAATTACCCCAACTGAATTTAAAAAGGCAAAAGAAAATAATAAGGGAAAGGGCATAAAAATAGAGAAATCTAATTCCAACCCCGATGAACTTTATATGTATCGTCAACCCCCGAAGCCTTTAAGTTCTAACAATGACCCCAACCTCTAAACCACCAGGTTTTTCTAAACCGTTGTGGAAAACGACAGCTCGTATTAGGGGAACATCATATATCCCTAGAAACTTGGCAAAACGAATCAAAACCGAAGAAGAAGAAACGAGCGAGTCGGAATAAGATAGTTGTATTCGTGTGGTGTAATATATGTAATATAGTGTGCTTATGCTTTATGATATATGTAAAAATTGCTTGTATTAATAAGTATTTTTTTTATGAATCTAACTCTTGTCTATTTTACAGTATAAAAACACAAAATGGATAGACAACCCAATATTTTAAGAGACCTACCTGGAGACATGATTGATGAAATCTTGTCTAGAGTCGGTCAGAATTCTTCGGCACAACTATTTATGGCGAAATCAGTTTGTAAGACATTCGAAGAACGTTCCAAGAATGTCTTGGTTTATAAGAGACTTTCGTTTGAAAGATGGGGGATATCACATTGGGAAACCCATAAGTTACGATGTGTTTACTTTGACGCATATATTGCGGGAACCCAAATGCTATTTTACGCAACGGGTTAAGAAATTATTTTGACTCAATGTATCCGAATATAGGACTTCATGATTTAGAAAAAGCGGCTAACATGCAACATAAAGAAGCATGCTATGCTTACGGGTTAGTAATGTTCGCTTCTCACCAAAGTGATAAAAAGAACATCAGGCTACAACTATTAAACAAAAAGTTCCCACAAGTGACGGAGTCGGTAATTGGGGTAAGAAATGAGGGTTTTAGGTTATTACGAGACTGTTGGTCATTACGTAACCCTCGTCCCTTTGACGTCGTTACAACACGCTGTCTTATCAACGGCCATAACGGTTATGTTCCACAAGACCAAGGATGGGAAGTAGTCCTAGTAAAACCAGAATGCATGACTTGTTTCTGGACGTATGAATTACGTGTCTTTATTGCCTTTGCTGAACGACTTGTGTACTAGCTAGAATTATCTTCACAACTATAGTGTATCAATGTTATTGTGTGCTATATTTCATGCTTTATGTAAAATAAGCGGTGTTGTAAGTTTGTAAAATATTGTATAAAAGTTTGAACGCGAAATATTATTATAATCAGTTTTTCATATAGAATTGTAGTAGTTGAATTGTATATTAGCTACTAAGTATGAACTTAACGGGTAGGTACTACCCGAATTTAAACTTATAAAACGCTAATATGAAGAAAAAGCTTTTATAAATGAGTTCATATTATGCTACGAAATACTATTAACTACTCTTAATATTCTGTATGATTAACTTGTTCCATTTGACTATTTTGAAGGAAATGGCACCGACTACTCGACACACCGTGAATATGAATGAAGAGGAATTCCGTACGTTTCTAGCTTCAAACATAGCCGCAGTATAGGCTACGCTACATACCAACAATAACCTTGGATCTAGCAGTACAGGAAATCGTGTAGGATGCACCTATAAAGAATTCACTGAATGCAAACCTTTGGAATTTGATGGAACCGAAGGACCGACCGGATTGAAACAGTGGACCGAGAAGGTCGAATCGGTGTTTGCCATAAGTAAGTGTACTGAAGAGGACAAAGTGAAGTACGCTACGCATACCTTCACAGGTTCTGCGTTAACATGGTGGAATACTTATCTAGAGCAAGTGGGACAAGATGATCCTTGGGTTCGTAACCCTCTAAGTTCTGTCTTGAGCTTATTGACCTCGGTTCTGGGACGGTACTTCTCGTTCATCAAGTGCTTGAATGCTGACCACGGTAGTGCGTACGGGAGCGTTCGAAGATGAGGAAGAGAAGATCGACGCGTTTGTGAAAGGATTACCGGAAAGAATCCAAGAAGATATAAGTTCACACGAGCCCGCCTCCATACAACAGGCATGTAGAATGGCTCACAAACTAGTGAACCAGATTGAGGAAAGAATTAAAGAACAGACGGCTGAAGAGGCCAATGTGAAGCAAGTCAAAAGAAAGTGGGAGGAAAACGGTGATAAGAATCACCAATACAACAACACCAGCAATTACAATAATAATCGCAACAATTATCCCAACAATCGCAACATCAATCGCAACTACAACAAACGGCCCAACAACAACAACAACAACAACAACAACAACAACAACAACAACAACAACAACAACAACAATAACAACAACAACAACAACAACAACAACAACAACATCAACTACAACAATCATCCCAACAACAATAACAACCGCAACAACAACAACAATCAGAAGCAGCTATGCCAAAGGTGTGAAAAGTATCACTCGGGGTTCTGCACCAAATTTTGCAACAAGTGTAAAAGAAATGGTCATAGCGCGGCGAAGTGTGAGGTCTACAGACCAGGGGTTAACAGAATGAAAGGAACAAATGGTGTCAGAACGAGTAATGGTGGAGCAAGTAGTGTCGGAGCAAGTTATGCCAATGTAGTTTGTTATAAATGTGGAAAACTGGGCCACATTATTAGAAATTTCCCGAACCAGGAGAACACGAATGGACAAGGCCGCGAAAGAGTTTTCAATATTAATGCGGCAGAGGCACAGGAAGACCCGGAGCTTGTTACGGGTACGTTTCTTATTGACAATAAATCTGCTTACGTTTTATTTGATTCAGGTGCGGATAGAAGCTATATGAGTAGAGATTTTTGTACTGAATTAAGTTGTCCATTGACGCCGTTGGATAGTAAATTTTTACTCGAATTAGCAAACGGTAAATTAATTTCAGCAGATAATATATGCCGGAATCGAGAAATTAAACTGGGTAGCGAAATATTTAAGATTGATTTGATACCAGTAGAGTTAGGGAGTTTTGATGTAATAGTTGGCATGGACTGGCTGAAGAAGGTGAAAGCAGAGATCGTATGTTATAAAAATGCAATTCGCATTGTACGAGCAGAAGGAGAACCCTTAATGGTGTACGGAGAAAAGGGCAACATGAAGCTACATCTTATTAGTAATTTGAAGGCATAAAAACTAATAAGAAAAGGTTGCTATGCTGTTCTAGCACACGTCGAGAAAGTACAAACTGAAGAAAAGAGCATCAATGATGTTCCCGTCGCAAAAGAATTTCCCGATGTATTTCTGAAAGAATTACCGGGACTGCCTCCACATCGATCTGTTGAATTTCAAATAGATCTTGTACCAGGAGCTGCACCAATAGCTCGTGCTCCTTATAGACTCACACCCAGCGAGATGAAAGAACTGCAAAGCCAACTGCAAGAACTATTAGAACGTGGTTTCATTCGACCAAGCACATCACCATGGGGAGCTCCTATTTTGTTTGTCAAGAAGAAGGATGGTACATTTAGGTTGTGTATTGACTACAGAGAGTTGAACAAACTTACCATCAAAAATCGTTATCCCCTGCTGAGAATTGACGACTTATTTGATCAACTACAAGGCTCGTCGATTTATTCGAAGATCGATTTACGTTCTGGATATCATCAAATGTGAGTAAAGGAGGATGATATTCCAAAAACTGCTTTTAGGACGCGTTATGGTCATTACGAGTTTATGGTTATGCCGTTTGGATTGACTAACGCACCAGCTGTGTTCATGGACCTTATGAACCGAGTGTGTGGGCCATATCTTGACAAGTTTGTCATTGTTTTCATCGATGACATACTTATTTACTCAAAGAATGATCAAGAGCACGAAGAAGATTTAAGAAAAGTGCTAGAAGTATTGAGGAAAGAAAAACTGTACGCTAAGTTTTCAAAGTGTGCATTTTGGTTGGAAGAAGTTCAATTCCTCGGTCACATAGTGAACAAAAATGTATCCAGGTGGACCCGGAAAAGATCGAAACCGTTGAAAAGTGGGAAACCCCAAAAACTCCGAAGCATATACGTCAATTTTTAGGATTGGCTGGTTACTACAGAAGATTCATCCAAGATTTCTCCAAAATAGCAAAACCCTTGACTGCATTAACGCATAAAGGGAAGAAATTTGAATGGAAGGATGAACAAGAGAAGGCGTTTCAATTATTGAAGAAAAAGCTAACTACGGCACCTATATTGTCATTGCCTTAAGGGAATGATGATTTTGTGATTTATTGTGACGCATCAAAGCAAGGTCTCGATTGTGTATTAATGCAACGGACGAAGGTGATTGCTTATACATCTAGACAATTGAAGATTCACGAGCAAAATTATACGACGCATGATTTGGAATTAGGCGCGGTTGTTTTTGCATTAAAGACTTGTAGGCACTACTTATATGGGGTCAAAAGTATTATATATACCGACCACAAAAGTCTTCAACACATATTTAATCAGAAACAACTGAATCTGAGGCAGCGTAGGTGGATTGAATTGTTGAATGATTACGACTTTGAGATTCGTTACCACCCGGGGAAGGCAAATGTGGTAGCCGACGCCTTGAGCAGAAAGGACAGAGTGAAATGACCCGTTCATATACATTATAAACGATTCACAATAGTTGATTACTTGCGAGGTATTTGACCTCTATATGATACATTTTACAAACATTGCATTCGTTTTTAAAAGACAAAATTTCTTTACATCGAAAATTGACAGGCATGCATACCATTTCATAATAACCACTATCCAACTATAAATTGATTTAATAATAATCTTTTATGAACTCAATGACTCGAATGCAACGTTCTTCGAAATATGCTATGAAAGACTCCAAGTAATATCTTTAAAATGAGCAAATGCACAGCGGAAGATTTCTTTAACACCTGAGAATAAACATGCTTTAAAGTGTCAACCAAAAGGTTGGTGAGTTCATTAGTTTATCATAATCATTTATTTCCATCATTTTAATAGACCACAAGAATTTCATTTCCAGTTCTCATAAATATACGTCCCATGCATAGAGACAAAAATAATCATTCATATGGTGAACACCTGGTAACCGACATTAACTAGATACATATAAGAATATCCCCTATCATTCCGGGATCCTCCTTCGGACATGATATAAATTTCGAAGTACTAAAGCATCCGGTACTTTGGATGGGGTTTGTTAGGCCCAATAGATCTATCTTTAGGATTCGCGTCAATTAGGGTGTCTGTTCCCTAATTCTTAGATTACCAGACTTTAATAAAAAGGGGCATATTCGATTTCGATAATTCAACCATAGAATGTAGTTTCAATTACTTGTGTCTATTTCGTCAAACATTTATAAAAGCGCATGTATTCTCAGTCCCAAAAATATAAAGGGTAAAAAGGCAAATGAAACTCACCATACTGTATTTCGTAGTAAAAATACATATAACGTCATTGAACAAGTGCAAGGTTAGCCTCGGATTCACGAACCTAAATTAATTATATATAATTATGTGTTGGTCAATATTTGTCTAACAAATTAGGCCAAGTCATAGTGTACCACAATCCTAATGCTCGAGACTAATATGCAAAAGTCAACAAAAGTAAATTTGACTCAAAATAATTTCCAAAAATCTATACATGATTAATATATAGTTTAAATATCGTCGTTTTATATTTTTAAATATTTTTAAAAGATTTATTAGAGTAAATAATATAATTTATTAATTAATAAATAAAATTTTATATTAAATTTATATAATATAATATACTTTTATATATATTAAGTAATAAAATTTATAGGATTCATTTAATATCATAAAGATAATATGATAGGTATTATTAAAGTAAGTTATTACACGTAGTAAAATATGTTTGTATCACATATTTATTTGATAAAATAATATCTATAATGATAGTAAGTAAAAGTTGTATTATTTTGTAATAATAATAATTATTATAAAAATATCAATATTTATAATTACTAAGATGACATTATGATAAAACGATAATTCTAATTATGATAACTTTAATATTTACGATAATTTTTAATATTATCTTTAAAATAATAATTCTATTTAAAATAATAATAATAATGATATTTTATAGTAACAATGACATTTCTATTAAAATGATATTTTTTGTTAAAATGATAGTTTTAATACTAACGATATTTTTAATAATAATAGTAATGATAAAAATAATAAGAACGATAATTTTATCTAAATCAATATCTTATAATATTTTAATTTCATCATGATACTCTTACTCATTATTTTCTAATCGTTTCGTTTAATAGCTTTTAATCGTCTTTTATATCCTGTTCATAATAATGATAATAATAGTAATCAAAATAATTAGGTGTTACAAATATTTGTTTTAATTACACTAATATTAATAATGATAGTTACTATAACATTTTTAACGATAATACTAATAATTATCTTAATGATAATATAGTAATAATAATAATAACAATGACAATATCCATTTTTAAATAATGATATATATATTAATAATGATAATAATAATAATAATACTAATAATAATAATAATAATAATAATAATAATAATAATAATAATAATAATAATAATAATAATTGGATAATAATAATAATAATACTAATTATAACTTTAACAATAATAACGATAGTAATACTAAAAAAAATAACAATTTTTAATGATAAATCCATTTTATTGATAAAGATAATAATAAGATAAAACTAGAACGACGATAAAAACGACGATAATAATCATTTTTAATAAAAATATAGAAAATTCAATTGATTATAACTTCTAATCCGTTCATCGAAACCATTCGATATCTAAAGGAAAAGTCCTTAATTTTTCGCTAGCTTTCCAAGGACATGCATATCTTATACCTTATCTCAACCGCAAGTGTAACTAATTCAATATTCAACCTAACCTGTCTAAGGGAAATATCAAAAGTACAAGCATGCATAATCCTAAATACTCGAGCACTAGTCAGGGATACACTATTAGTATGTAAAAGTTAAATTATGAGTACTCACGTATCAATATTGAGATTCAATATTGCAGGAAAGGTACGTAGATGCAACGGAAATGATAAACACTATATTGACCTCACGAGCATACCCATGAACCATACTCAATCACCTCCATAGCTATAACCCATAATTTCCTTAATCCTATCCTACTCGAAAAACAATTTCGAAATCACTCGGACAGCACTCCGTCGTAATATTTTATGTATACTAATAATATCTTGAAATAATACGGAGTAAATATATATATATGTAAATCGATTGAGAGAGTTTAGAGAAAAATATTTTCAAGTTTCTATGAAATAATGAAACCTATTAAATTCTATTTATAATAGATTTTTGAATTATTAAAGTGAATTATTAAAGTATGAATTATTAAAGTGAATTATTAAAGTATGAATTATTAAAGTGATTTATTAAAGTATGAATTATTAAAGTGAATTATTAAAGTATGAATTATTAAAGTGAATTATTAAAGTATGAATTATTAAAGTGAATTATTAAAGTTAAAGTAAAGTAAAAATAAAGTAAAGGTAAAGTTTAAGTATAGTAAAAGTATAAAACTATGTACGTATAATACGCGTATAAATATATATAATATTAAATTAAATCGTTATATATATTTAATAAAATAAAATATAAATATCGTTATCTTTATCATACTAGTTAAGTAATGAGTTGTCAAAAGTGGTTCTAGATATTTATAAAAGTTATATACGTTTTAATAATAAAGTTCTTTTTAAACTGAAAACGTTTTTGTACGTTTGAAACAAAATAGATCAATCGAGTCTTTATGAGATTCAATCTTCCACTATCCTTTGTCTAGTTCTCAATGATTGACAATTTATTCTTATTTATAAATCACTTTACCATTTTCCGAATATTGTTAAAACGGAAAGATTTCTCAAATCAACGTGGGCCTTTCAACAGAGACTTGTAATCATAATTCAATATATCTGATAATTCAATCATTTGATCTTATCTTCTAATTTCATTGATAAATATTTTGAAACAAATACAATCATATAAAGTATTTAATCTAATATTTTGTTTACGTTTCAAGTTATAATATATATACACATATACATATATAATCATATTTGTTTAATGGTTCGTGAATCGTTGGAACATGGTCGAGGTTGAATGAATGTACGAACATAGTTTAAAATTCTTGCAATTTAACTTAACAAATATTGCTTATCGTGTCGGAAACATATAAAGATTAAAGTTTAAATTTGGTTGGAAATTTCCGGGTTGTCACAGTACCTACCCGTTAAAGAAATTTCGTCCCGAAATTTGAGTGGAAAGGTCGTGAATGATAATAAGTATGTTTTCATGATGCATACGGGCTGAAAATTAGAGTTTTATCATCAGCGAATAATTTGGATAAACAATCCATTTATATGAAGAGTACGAATGAAGCTAACATAGAAGAGTGAAATGAGTAAGTGTAGATTCATCTTATCATTTGATGTAGATATGATTGATTCCCAGATTTCAAGGGATTTGAAGAAAATCTTCTTAATAAGATTTGACTCTCCGGTAATCAAGGGAATTAGGATCCGCTTTAAATGTGATCGTCCATTTTAATTGTTCTGTAGGAGATTTTCTTATATATTCACCTCCTTCGTTTCCTTACAACTCACACCTTCTGTTGATGCATTTTATGCAGTTCCTAGACATCTACCCGCGTCCATTGCAGGTACAACAGTTTACAGGCCACCATGATTGCTCGTTATTATCCTATCCGTGTTTGTATGTGGTTACAGGAACTGCAGGAACGAGATTTAAATGTTTAACTATGTTAGACTTAGTCAGACGTACGAGTGAAGCCTCACTAGTACAGCTGACAGGCTCCTACGCACGGTTGATGCTGAGCTAAGTCACAATTACAACCTAAATGAGAAGACACGAGTGAGTGATCACCCGTACGACTGATGAAGCTAACTCGTACGTGTGATGAATGAATCGTATAGGTGAGTCAACAGCAGGGTATATAAAGTCTTATGTTCTTCATTTTAGGTTAAGCCTCTCATTTGTTACACACACTCAGATCTAGTGAGCTCCTCCGATTCTCTCTCAGTCCAAATCACCCAGGTGGTGAATAATAGCTCTAGGTGTTGATCTAATCACACTTGATTTAGTTGTGGTTTAACTAAATTAATAAAAAAAAACTTAACCTATTCACTAGAGGGTTTGATTCACTTATTCCGCCATTGTGTGAGTTAAATCTGTTAATTTCTAAGTTCCTAGTCATGTTTCATCACCTTCTATTTTTTCCCCCTCAACTCATATTTTAAAGTATTCATCAATATGCTCCATCCAGTTCTGATTCTCGATATACTTCTAACTTTCATATCGGTCATTCTTCTTTTTCATCTACCGCCGGAAGAATCTATTTACTTCTACTATACTCTTGGTTTTATAGTGTTTTTAGTTCTCCCGTGTCTTTATATTGCTATATGCATTGATATATACGGTTTGTGATTTCTGGGTTGTTGTTGGGTTTTATATCTTCCCTTATATTTCAAAGTCCTTGCTTCTTCTATAATCATTGTCATCCACAGTTAATGCTCTCTTCTATTTGCTATGATTTATACTCCCATTTCTAGTTCGGAGCTTTGTCCTTCCGTTTCTTCTTCTTGCGATTAAACACCGCTTGTAATGGTCCAGAATTCACAGATATAAATTTTGGAATGAACATTTTTAATGTTCTAGGAAGGAAATTGTAATGACACGATCTTGACTTGTCAAATTACCAGAATACCTCGAAAAAGGCCGAATCATCAAGAAATATTTTCTTGATATTTAGAGATCAAAGAGAATACAAGAGTCGTGTAACATAGCACATGATGACGTTATGATCTGTGAATCATCATGTTTCATTTAGAAACTCAGCATGAATTACTGTAATATAATCACGTTGATCAAGTGTCATTATATTATACTAACTCATGCTTCAGCTCCCAACACTTCTTCAAGAATATTCCTATTTTAAACTCGAATGTTTCAGAATTTAGAAACTAAAATAGTTTCTTTTATGATATAATACAGATAGCGCGAAGAGGTAAATGATTTCAGATAAGAATAATTATAAAAATATCTTCAGAAGTATGGATGATATTTATAATGAAAGATAAGATGATATCTTAGAATGTCTAATATCAGAGGATGATGAAGGATATTGTCCGCAAGGGTTTAGAGTCAGGAGCAAGGTATTCGTTAATGACTTCAGCAAGTACTGAATCATTTGGATTCTTTGAAGGCAGGTTCAGCCTTTGTGATTTGTCCACAGCCTCATTCATACTTTGCTCAATCCGTTTTCCAGTTCCAAAGCATCTCTTTTTCTGAGCTTTGCCAATATACTATCCTTTATCATCCAACTTTTTACTGTTAAGGTCGTTTACAGTTTTTGCTGCTTCATCAGCATTTTTCAAAATTTCGAGAACTGGTTCGCAGTTTAGGGTGTTTTTCAGAAATTTCTCATTCAAAGAATGTAAGTCTTGGAGGTAGACGTTGTGTGTATATGTAATTATTGATGTAGACATGCTGCGAGGTTTCAAAATACTGATTGCTGATTCTCAATAATTGGTATGGCAATTCGTGTTATAAGGTACGAATGAGTATATGATAGGGTTTCGATAATTATAATGATTTTTTTTTTTTTTGGAAAGTCAAAGATCAATGAAGTTGTTGGTAAGTTTATTGCTAATGTGGTGAATATAAACGATTCCCCGGTAACGTTGGCGAAAGGGCAACGTATCTATCGAGGTTATAATAAGACTTTTTTTTGATTGAGAAGTCGAAGATGACTTGCTGGAGCTGTGACAAAACTGTCTATTTTGAAACGGAATTGAAAAGTTATTTTAGCTAGTAAATGCCAAAGGGTCTAACACGGATACGTGTCGAACTATGACTTGGGTTTTGAGAGTTTTTCAGGTGTATAACTGTGGGTAACATGTGGTTGGATCATCATCTCGATTGTTCCTTAGTTGAAGTGTCTTCAGAAATTTCGAAGGGTTTGAACACAGATTGTAATCGTTAACATACATTTGATGTTCTAACACAGTTTTGAAGTCAAAATATAGCTTGTGAAAGATGTAAGGATCTAAGAGTGATGATTTTGGTCATATCTCAAGTTGAATTTTGAGATTTCAAAATCAGAATATGTAATTAAATTTTGAATGAGTATGGTTGTTTTGATTTATATGAAAGAATGGATATTGTTGTGAAAGTAGGGAGTATAGTTGATGATTGCTGAATCAGTTTCGAAAAATGTAATATATTAATTGTGAATTTATATATCTCTCGGGTATTACCTACCCGTTAAAAAAAATTTCACAATTAATATTTTGTACAAAAGAAGTTTATTACAGTCTTTATGAAAATATATGTGTATATTTTCTTTAGATGTAATATAGATTTAATGAGTTAATATTAAATTAAACTCATTTGATTTATGGTTGGAACTAGAATTGAGTAATCCCTAAAACTTTATAAATTGCATAAGTATTTCTTCAATAATATTGAAATTATGAATCATTACTTTGTTATTTGTTGGTTTTCGTGAAATTCTTGTGAACTTCGCAAGGTACGAATGATGTTATTTGAAAAGTTTCGAGTACATCGATGATGAAAGCGTAAAATCAAACATATATTCGAATAATACACTTGATTTATTATAAATTGGATTTTTTTATTGAATTGAGACAGAGATTGTAATTAACGATGGTTAAGTTGCGGACGAAGGACGTACATCATTGCATATTTGTAATATGAATTAACTGAGTAGTTAAGATTCACACATAATAGCTTAGTACGGGGAGATTTATTATGGTTTAAAAATTTATACATATAAATCTTTCGATTGGAAATGAGTTAATACTTCATAACTCGTTGATACAATATATTTGTTGTTGATTCGTAATAATGTCCACAATGATTCTTGAACTGACAGAGTTTGTGATGTTACGGGTGCTGTTGATTCTGACGATACTGACGGCACTGACTGTGTTGATGATGCTACGGTCCTGTTGATGTTGTTGGTAAAACAATTCTAGCTTGTAAATCGTACACCATTTTCGATCAAAGTTTCTACTCTACCATCTCCGTTCACTCATCCGATTTACGGTCAGAATTAAATAATCTCTAAGATTTTAGAGATTACATAACTGCCGCAGAGATATCTCTTCAATGAAGTTTATGAATTAATACTTCATCGTTTGTTGTTGTTGTTGATATTCCTGGATATTTACAAGGCGTATGACGTTGATGTTTGAGATACATATTGTGATGTTGCGGTGTGGGATGTGGATGTTGTTGTTGGTGGTGGTGATGATACTGTTGGTGTTGCTGATGGGGGTACTGTTTATGCTGTTGGTGCTGCTGCTGGTGTTTGTAACCTTTGCACCATATTCTCCAAAGCCACTACCCGAGAGCGAAGCTCGTTGACTTCTTCTATTACACCGGGGTGATTGTCGGTTCGGACGAGCGGATAAATAAAATCTAGAATTTGGTGTAGTATGTAATCGTGACGAGATACTCTAGAAATAAGAGAGAAAATGGTGTTTCGGATAGGTTCGTCGGTAAGTGCTTCAGGTTCTTCGCCAAGAGGGCAATGTGGTGGATGGAAGGGATCACCTTCTTCTTGTCTCCAATGATTAAGGAGGCTACGAACCAATCCCCAATTCATCCAGAATAGATGATGACTAATTGGTTGATCCATTCCGGTCACACTGCTTTCGGAACTTGAGTGGGATTCCATTTCGGAATCCGAGGGACTTGAACTAATGACGAATTCCATTTCGTACGATTGAATAAAGAATTTTTCGATATGAAATGATTTTCCGGCTATCGGGTGGTATTCTAATTATATAGAGCAAAAGGTTTCGTAGATTACGGAGGAATTTACGGAATATGTCAGGCAAAGTTTACAGTAACAGATACGCTAAGATATGAATTAGCAGATACGCTAAGATATGAATTTTGTCTATACACTATTCATGCAATCAATGCAATAAGATGTGTCTAGACTAAGAATGATAAGCAGGTAATTTCCGACAAGAATGATGAGCAAAACTTTTGAAATGCAGACACGGTCGAAGTCCAGACTCACTAATGCATCCTAACGACTATCAGTTAGACACACTAATGCAGACCTGGTTCGCTAAGACCACCGCTCTGATACCAACTGAAATGACCCGTTCATATACATTATAAACGATTCACAATAGTTGATTACATTGCGAGGTATTTGACCTCTATATGATACATTTTACAAACATTGCATTCGTTTTTAAAAGACAAAATTTCTTTACATCGAAAATTGACAGGCATGCATACCATTTCATAATAACCACTATCCAACTATAAATTGATTTAATAATAATCTTTGATGAACTCAATGACTCGAATGCAACGTTCTTCGAAATATGCTATGAAAGACTCCAAGTAATATCTTTAAAATGAGCAAATGCACAGCGGAAGATTTCTTTAACACCTGAGAATAAACATGCTTTAAAGTGTCAACCAAAAGGTTGGTGAGTTCATTAGTTTATCATAATCATTTATTTCCATCATTTTAATAGACCACAAGAATTTCATTTCCAGTTCTCATAAATATACGTCCCATGCATAGAGACAAAAATAATCATTCATATGGTGAACACCTGGTAACCGACATTAACTAGATACATATAAGAATATCCCCTATCATTCCGGGATCCTCCTTCGGACATGATATAAATTTCGAAGTACTAAAGCATCCGGTACTTTGGATGGGGTTTGTTAGGCCCAATAGATCTATCTTTAGGATTCGCGTCAATTAGGGTGTCTGTTCCCTAATTCTTAGATTACCAGACTTTAATAAAAAGGGGCATATTCGATTTCGATAATTCAACCATAGAATGTAGTTTCAATTACTTGTGTCTATTTCGTCAAACATTTATAAAAGCGCATGTATTCTCAGTCCCAAAAATATAAAGGGTAAAAAGGCAAATGAAACTCACCATACTGTATTTCGTAGTAAAAATACATATAACGTCATTGAACAAGTGCAAGGTTAGCCTCGGATTCACGAACCTAAATTAATTATATATAATTATGTGTTGGTCAATATTTGTCTAACAAATTAGGCCAAGTCATAGTGTACCACAATCCTAATGCTCGAGACTAATATGCAAAAGTCAACAAAAGTAAATTTGACTCAAAATAATTTCCAAAAATCTATACATGATTAATATATAGTTTAAATATCGTCGTTTTATATTTTTAAATATTTTTAAAAGATTTATTAGAGTAAATAATATAATTTATTTATTAATAAATAAAATTTTATATTAAATTTATATAATATAATATACTTTTATATATATTAAGTAATAAAATTTATAGGATTCATTTAATATCATAAAGATAATATGATAGGTATTATTAAAGTAAGTTATTACACGTAGTAAAATATGTTTGTATCACATATTTATTTGATAAAATAATATCTATAATGATAGTAAGTAAAAGTTGTATTATTTTGTAATAATAATAATTATTATAAAAATATCAATATTTATAATTACTAAGATGACATTATGATAAAACGATAATTCTAATTATGATAACTTTAATATTTACGATAATTTTTAATATTATCTTTAAAATAATAATTCTATTTAAAATAATAATAATAATGATATTTTATAGTAACAATGACATTTCTATTAAAATGATATTTTTTGTTAAAATGATAGTTTTAATACTAACGATATTTTTAATAATAATAGTAATGATAAAAATAATAAGAACGATAATTTTATCTAAATCAATATCTTATAATATTTTAATTTCATCATGATACTCTTACTCATTATTTTCTAATCGTTTTGTTTAATAGCTTTTAATCGTCTTTTATATCCTGTTCATAATAATGATAATAATAGTAATCAAAATAATTAGGTGTTACAAATATTTGTTTTAATTACACTAATATTAATAATGATAGTTACTATAACATTTTTAACGATAATACTAATAATTATCTTAATGATAATATAGTAATAATAATAATAACAATGACAATATCCATTTTTAAATAATGATATATATATTAATAATGATAATAATAATAATAATACTAATAATAATAATAATAATAATAATAATAATAATAATAATAATAATAATAATAATAATAATAATAATTGGATAATAATAATAATAATACTAATTATAACTTTAACAATAATAACGATAGTAATACTAAAAAAAATAACAATTTTTAATGATAAATCCATTTTATTGATAAAGATAATAATAAGATAAAACTAGAACGACGATAAAAACGACGATAATAATCATTTTTAATAAAAATATAGAAAATTCAATTGATTATAACTTCTAATCCGTTCATCGAAACCATTCGATATCTAAAGGAAAAGTCCTTAATTTTTCGCTAGCTTTCCAAGGACATGCATATCTTATACCTTATCTCAACCGCAAGTGTAACTAATTCAATATTCAACCTAACCTGTCTAAGGGCAATATCAAAAGTACAAGCATGCATAATCCTAAATACTCGAGCACTAGTCAGGGATACACTATTAGTATGTAAAAGTTAAATTATGAGTACTCACGTATCAATATTGAGATTCAATATTGCAGGAAAGGTACGTAGATGCAACGGAAATGATAAACACTATATTGACCTCACGAGCATACCCATGAACCATACTCAATCACCTCCATAGCTATAACTCATAATTTCCTTAATCCTATCCTACTCGAAAAACAATTTCGAAATCACTCGGACAGCACTCCGTCGTAATATTTTATGTATACTAATAATATCTTGAAATAATACGGAGTAAATATATATATATGTAAATCGATTGAGAGAGTTTAGAGAAAAATATTTTCAAGTTTCTATGAAATAATGAAACCTATTAAATTCTATTTATAATAGATTTTTGAATTATTAAAGTGAATTATTAAAGTATGAATTATTAAAGTGAATTATTAAAGTATGAATTATTAAAGTGATTTATTAAAGTATGAATTATTAAAGTGAATTATTAAAGTATGAATTATTAAAGTGAATTATTAAAGTATGATTTATTAAAGTGAATTATTAAAGTTAAAGTAAAGTAAAAATAAAGTAAAGGTAAAGTTTAAGTATAGTAAAAGTATAAAACTATGTACGTATAATACGCGTATAAATATATATAATATTAAATTAAATCGTTATATATATTTAATAAAATAAAATATAAATATCGTTATCTTTATCATACTAGTTAAGTAATGAGTTGTCAAAAGTGGTTCTAGATATTTATAAAAGTTATATACGTTTTAATAATAAAGTTCTTTTTAAACTGAAAACGTTTTTGTACGTTTGAAACAAAATAGATCAATCGAGTCTTTATGAGATTCAATCTTCCACTATCCTTTGTCTAGTTCTCAATGATTGACAATTTATTCTTATTTATAAATCACTTTACCATTTTCCGAATATTGTTAAAACGGAAAGATTTCTCAAATCAACGTGGGCCTTTCAACAGAGACTTGTAATCATAATTCAATATATCTGATAATTCAATCATTTGATCTTATCTTCTAATTTCATTGATAAATATTTTGAAACAAATACAATCATATAAAGTATTTAATCTAATATTTTGTTTACGTTTCAAGTTATAATATATATACACATATACATATATAATCATATTCGTTTAATGGTTCGTGAATCGTTGGAACATGGTCGAGGTTGAATGAATGTACGAACATAGTTTAAAATTCTTGCAATTTAACTTAACAAATATTGCTTATCGTGTCGGAAACATATAAAGATTAAAGTTTAAATTTGGTTGGAAATTTCCGGGTTGTCACACAGAGAACCCATTCGAGTAAAATCTATGAATATAATGATTCACACTAACCTTACTACTCAAATAAAGGAGGCGCAACAAGGAGTTTTAAAAGAGGGAAATTTAAAGGATGAAATACCCAAAGGATCGGAGAAGCATCTTAATTTTCGGGAAGACGAAACCCGGTATAAGGCTGAAAGAATTTGGGTACCAAAATTTGGAGATATTAGAGAAATGGTACTTAGAGAAGCTCATAAAACCAGATACTCAATACATCCTGGAACGGGGAAGATGTACAAGGATCTTAAGAAACATTTTTGGTGGCCAGGTATGAAAGCCGATATTGCTAAATATGTAGGAGAATGTTTGACGTGTTCTAAGGTCAAAGCTAAACATCAGAAACCATCAGGTCTACTACAACAACCTGAAATCCCGGAATGGAAATGGGAAAACATTACCATGGATTTCATTACTAAATTGCCAAGGACTGCAAGTGGTTATTATACTATTTGGGTAATAGTTGATCGTCTCACCAAGTCAGCACACTTCCTGCCAATAAGAGAAGATGACAAGATGGAGAAGTTAGCACGACTGTATGTGAAGGAAGTCGTCTCCAGACATGGAATACCAATCTCTATTATCTCTGATAGGGATGGCAGATTTATTTCAAGATTCTGGCAGACATTACAGCAAGCATTGGGAACTCGTCTAGACATGAGTACTGCCTATCATCCACAAACTGATGGGCAGAGCGAAAGGACGATACAAACGCTTGAAGACATGCTACGAGCTTGTGTTATTGATTTCGGAAACAGTTGGGATCGACATCTACCGTTAGCAGAATTTTCCTACAACAACAGCTACCATTCAAGCATTGAGATGGCGCCATTTGAAGCACTTTATGGTAGAAAGTGCATGTCTTCGATTTGTTGGAGTGAAGTGGGGGATAGACAGATTACGGGTCCGGAGATAATACAAGAAACTACTGAGAAAATCATCCAAATTCAACAAAGATTGAAAACCGCCCAGAGTCGACAAAAGAGCTACGCGGACAGTAAAAGAAAAGATATAGAGTTTGAAATTGGAGAAATGGTCATGCTTTAGGTTTCACCTTGGAAAGGCGTTGTTCGATTTGGTAAACGGGGGAAACTAAATCCAAGGTACATTGAACCATTCAAGATTACAGATCGTGTCGGGCCAGTAGCTTACCAACTAGAGCTACCTCAACAACTCGCGGCTGTACATAACACTTTCCACGTCTCAAATTTGAAGAAATGTTTTGCTAAAGAAGATCTCACTATTCCGTTGGACGAAATCTAAATCAATGAAAAACTTCAATTCATTGAAGAACCAGTCGAAATAATGGATCGTGAGGTTAAGAGACTTAAACAAAACAAGATACCGATTGTTAAGGTTCGATGGAATGCTCGTAGAGGACCCGAGTTCACCTGGGAGCATGAAGATCAGATGAAGAAGAAATACCCGCATTTATTTCCAGAAGATACGTCAACACCTCCAACTGCTTAAAATTTCGGGACGAAATTTATTTAACGGGTAGGTACTGTAGTGACCCGAACTTTTCCATGTTTATATATATATTAAATGAAATTGTTATTTACATTATTAAGTGTTTCCAACATGTTAAGCAATCAAACTTGTTAAGACTTAATTAATTGAAATAGGTTTCATATAGACAATTGACCACCCAAGTTGACCGGTGATTCACGAACGTTAAAACTTGTAAAAACTATACGATGACATATATATGGTTATATATATAGTTAACATGATTTTATTATAAGTATGTATCTCATTAGGTATTTTAACAATGAGTTATATACATAAAAATGAGACTATTAATTTAAGAAACTCGAAAATGATATATATAACGATTATCGTTATAACAACGTCTTACTAGGTACATATGAATCATATTAAGATATTGATACACTTGGTTAATTATGTTAAATGATAAGTAAATATATTATTAAGTGTATTAACAATGAAATACATATGTAAAAATAAGACTACTAACTTAATGATTTCGAAACGAGACATATATGTAACGATTATCGTTGTAACGACATTTAACTGTATATATATCATACTAAGATATATTATATATCATAATATCATGATAATATAACAATTTAACATCTCATTTGTTATAATAAACAATGGGTTAACAACATTCAAAAAGATCGTTAACCTAAAGGTTTCAAAACAACGTTTACATGTAACGACTAACGATGACTTAACGACTCAGTTAAAATGTATATACATGTAGTGTTTTAATATGTATTCATACACTTTTTAAAGACTTCAAGACACTTATCAAAATACTTCTACTTAACAAAAATACTTACAATTACATCCTCGTTCAGTTTCATCAACAATTCTACTCGTATGCACCCGTATTCATACTCGTACAATACACAGCTTTTAGATGTATGTACTATTGGTATATACACTCCAATGATCAGCTCTTAGCAGCTCATGTGAGTCACCTAACACATGTGGGAACCATCATTTGGCAACTAGCATGAAATATCTCATAAAATTACAAAAATATGAGTAATCATTCATGACTTATTTACATGAAAACAAAATTACATATCCTTTACATCTAATCCATACACCAACGACCAAAAACACCTACAAACACTTTCATTCTTCAATTTTCTTCATCTAATTGATCTCTCTCAAGTTCTATCTTCAAGTTCTAAGTGTTCTTCATAAATTCCAAAAGTTCTAGTTTCATAAAATCAAGAATACTTCCAAGATTGCAAGTTTACTTCCATGTTTTCTAAATCCATTCCAAGTAATCATCCAAGATCAAGAAACCTTTGTTACTTACAGTAGGTTATCTTTCTAATACAAGGTAATAATCATATTCAAACTTTAATTCAATTTCTATAACTATAACAATCTTATTTCGAGTGGAAATCTTACTTGAAATTGTTTTCGTGTCATGATTCTGCTTCAAGAACTTTCAAGCCATCCAAGGATCCTTTGAAGCTAGATCTATTTTTCTCATTTCCAGTAGGTTTATCCAAGGAACTTGAGGTAGTAATGATGTTCATAATAATGGTGTATCCTATCGTATACACACATAAAAGGCATAATGGTTGCATAAAAATAGCATCAGGAAGGCTGGAAACAACAGTTTTGTGGAATTATCCGTCCAGCGTTCTTCGCTGTACAGGCTGCTCCGTCATGCGTAAGCCCTGAAGGCCGCCTAGCGTGTAAGCCCTCGCCGGAGAACGGCACTTTCAGCATAAATTTCGGACCGCGAGTAACAGAACGTATCATCATCTGACACGTCTCCCTGAGCAATCTGGTGGATCTAACACTATAAATAGACCCCTTGGGTCGTCATTTTACACAGTTCAGACATTCTGACAACTTTGAGAGCTGAGACTTCACTTCTCTCTTTCTCTCTCTACTTTCTCTCACTAGAAGTCATCCGGCTAGCACTTATACGCTCTGCGGACGACAGATTGATTAAGCCACCCCACAAGTCCTTACACTTGTGTACCGGGTCTGCAAGGATTATTTCCCGAGGGTAAAAATCAATCGGCAACACTCCGCCCTCCTAAAAGCTAGATCACTTCTGGTCTCTTTTTGACATACTAAGCCTTACCTCATAAGGAAATAGGTGTTAACAATGGCGCCATCCATTATTAAGACGAATCATCTCACCAATACTGATAAAAACGGCGAGGATAATGAATTCATACCCATAGAAGTGGGCATGATACATCCATGGAAAGCTGGACAATGAAGGAAGGCAGAAGTATTAGAAGATTGGGAAGAACAATTAATATCATTTCCTTCTATGTGTAACACAAACCCATCTGATGGTCCAGTAGTTATTAAAGCGCGAGTTGCGAATTGCTTAATACGCAACATTTACACTGACACAGGAGCTGGAGCAGACCTTATGTATGAACATTGTTTCATACAGCTACCCAAAGATGTGCAAGAAGGAATGAAGGAAACATATGTGCCGTTGGCAAGTTTTACAAGTGAGCCATCATGGTCTGAGGGAAGTATTTTGCTTGAAGTAACCTTGGGCAAGCCACCCCTAAGACGTACAGCCAACATTGAGTTCTTGGTAGTTAAAGCAAATTCACAGTACAACATAATTTTGGGAAGAACTGCTTTAATGACGTTTGGAGCTGTAACGTCAACTGTACATGGTACGATGAAGTTTCCAACACCAGGCGGAGTGGCAACGTTATATGCAGAACGGCAGAAGTCAATTGAGTGTGCCCAAGTAACAAAGGCAGTAATTAAGCCAATCATACACGATGATGGGTCAATTTTACCAAATCTTAAATTTCCAGATCAGAAAATCATAATTGGGCATACGTTGTCCACTGAATGTAGAGAAAAATTATACAATATTTTGACAACAAATTTAGACGTTTTTGCATGGCAGCCGTCTGATATGACCGGTGTTCCAAGGGAAATTGCAGAGCATAGGCTAAATGTGAACCCCAATGTACATCCTGTTTGTCAGAAAAAGCGTGGCATGGCGCCAGAAAGAAGCAAGTTCCTTCGTGATGAGGTACGAAGTTTGGTAGATGCTGGGATCTTGCGAGAGGTCAAATATCAGACATGGGTAGCCAATCCGGTCATGGTTAGGAAACCGGATAATTCATGGCGGATGTGTGTGGATTTCACGGATATCAATAAAGCATGTCCAAAGGATAATTATCCTTTACCTGAAATTGATTGGAAGGTTGAATCTGAAAGGACCCGTCCTAATCCATCCGGACGAAGTCCATATCGATTATAAACGATTCCCAACAGTTGATTACATCGCGAGGTACTTGACCTCTATATGATACATTTTACAAACATTGCATTCGTTTTGAAAAGACAATCTTTCATTACATCTGAAGTTGACAGACATGCATACCATTTCATTATATATCCAACTATAATTGACTTAATAATGATCTTGATAAACTCAACGACTCGAATGCAACGTCTTTTGAAATATGTCATGAATGACTCCAAGTAATATCTTTAAAATGATCAAATGCACAGCGGAAGATTTCTTTCGTACCTGGGAATAAACATGCTTTCAAGTGTCAACCAAAAGGTTGGTGAGTTCATTAGTTTAGCATAAATAATCATTTCATAATTTTAATAGACCACAAGATTTCATATTTCCAATTCTCATAAACATAAGTCCCATGCATAGAGACAAAAATATCATTCATATGGATTGAATACCTGGTAACCGACATTCACAATATACATATAAGAATATCCCCATCATTTCGGGATCCTCCATCGGACATGATAAAAATTTCAAAGTACTAAAGCATCCGGTACTTTGGATGGGGCTTGTTGGGCCCGATAGATCTATCTTTAGAGTTCGCGTCAATTAGGGTGTCTGTTCCCTAATTCTTAGATTACCAGACTTAATAAAAAGGGGCATATTCAATTTCGATAATTCAACCATAGAATGTAGTTTCACGTACTTGTGTCTATTTTGTAAATCATTTATAAAAGCAGCGCATGTATTCTCAGTCCCAAAAATGTAAAGAGTAAAAGGGAGCAAATGAAACTCACCATACTGTATTTTGTAGTAAAAATACATATAATGACATTGAACAACTGAACAATGCAGGGTTGGCCTCAGATTCACGAACCTATATCAATCATATATTTATACGTATAATATTAATCAACTAAATTTATAATGTATTTAGATATAATATATTTGTATATTATGTATCACTTAATAAAAATAATATTTTGTTTTAAGATGTAAAACTATGTAATATTAGTTTAGATATTTAATAATTTATGTTTTAGATAAATAATATTTGTGTAATAATAATAATTATAATAAGTTTAATAAAAATGATAATTTTAATGATAATACTAATAATAAAATGTTATATGTTAATACCTTTATTAATAATAATAATAATAATAATAATGATAATAATAATAATAATAATAAAAAAAATAATAATAATAAAAAAAATAAAAATAAAAATAAGTTACAACCTTTGAAGGGAAGCTCAATAAAAAGAACACCTCGGCCGAGACTCGAACTCGCAACCCCTCGCTCACCCGCAAATCCCTTAACCAATCCACTGTTCGTAAATTCTGTTTTAAGAACCAACTCAAATCTATTTAATCTATATTAAGGATCCATAACACAAGCCCATGTTTATCTCGGCCCAACACCTCAAGTTCTGCCAACGGCCCAAGTCCAGATTATAAATATATATAAAAAAGAAGCAGTCGTCAATGCCTGGTTTCGAACCCAGGACCTCTCAGTTAAACACAGCCCTCCTAACCATTACTCTACTTGTTCATTTTTGTTTTAAATCATGGATTACAATTTATAACCCGAATATCTGTCTATTTTCTTATCATCGATACCCTATGTCGATTTCACAGTATCATCGTCATCAATACACATAATTGTTTTACCCAGATGCTAAATATCATCATCATCTCATACATGTATCATTTTCTCATACATGTTCGAATTACCATCATCATTATGCAATGAGCTTCGTTATCATTAACATCATCTAACCCGTTCTAAATCTTAATCGTCTATTCATCATTATCTACATCATAACTTACATCTATCATCATCATTATCATATAGACTTAATTCAAGAACAATTGTTTCATTTGTGGGTCTCGTTTGCAAACAGTAACAAGCAAAACATCACAATAGAAAAACTTGGTTCTTGAGTGGATACGTCCTTGGCTCATCTAAAGCTCACACACTCCAAGGGTCCAACACATCAAACAACAAAAGCTCGGGTTGCAGATTCGTGAAACGGTAGTTTAAAGAAAAGGTGATAGGGTTTTCTTGATTAAAAAAATAAAGAATAGGTACATGATTAAAGCAATCATCTTTATAGCATCATCATCACGTCTCTATCCTCATCTAACCCATTTGTTGTGTTCGGTAATAGCTGATCAAGTAGGTTCCATAAGCCCCACACTATATAAATTAATCAATTAAATGGGTATATTTTTGGATTACGCCTCATCAATATACCATTAATCACTCCACCTTTATTAAATTATTAATCCCATTAATTCCCACTAACATTTATGATGACAAGTGGGTCTTGTTTGATTTAATCTGGTCGATCATGAAAGAAAAATATAGTAGTAACTTTGTTTGAGTAATAATATAGTAGTTGATCATTTAATGATGGTTTTTCGTTGGTTTCTGGTCTCATAATGAAAACAGAAACAGAAATAGTGAAGCAGCAGAAGTGGATTTGCAGAAGGTAATGGTTTCGTGATCTGCAGATATGGGAAGCAAGCATACTAGTATTGTTTAGTTTAAATATGAAACAGAAAGGCTGTAGCAGCGGTAGTAACATACCATGATAAAATCTAAAAGAAAATGGCGATTGTGATGGATTCTTGATTACGGCTGACACAGGAAACAGTCAACAAAAGTAGTAGCAACGATAATATGTATTGTAGCGATCATGTGACATGGGAACAGCAGTTGAAGATGAAGACAACATTTGGGTCTTCGTTAAACAGAAAAAAAAAGGAGATTATAATGGTCAAGTGATTGTGCGTGGTGGTTTTTTATGGGTTTGATCGAATAGCAACAAGAATGGTGTTGATATGGGTTTGATAATTCATAAGAAGGAAGAAAGAAATAAAGAGAGAGATGAAAGAACTTGAATGAGTTTTGTTTTAAAAAAAATGAAGTCGTTTGATTTATTGCATATGGTAGTTGACAGCTTATTTACCAGGTACAGAAATTTATAAAAAAATAATAGAAGTTGAATGTGATTGTAAACCACTTTTGTTGGTATCTGTTGATCCTTTTATGACTTTGAATCAATTTGGAGACAGGGTTGATAATATATAATAGTTTGATCGATACCTCTAACAAATTTGTACGAATTTCCCATTTTATATAATTAACTAATATTAATGATTAATAAATAATAATAATAGTAATAATAATAATAATAATAATAATAATAATAATAATAATAATAATAATAATAATAATAATAATATTTGTATTAATAATAATATTAATATTACTATTAATCATAAAATGATAATAAAGATATCAATAATAGAGTGTGTTATTTTCTTATATTTATAACTATAAAAATTCTAATGATATTAACAATATTATTAAAGAGATTAATAATTATAAATATTCATAATAACCTAAATTTATAATTTTACTACTAATTATAATGATATAATGAATTAGATGTATCAATATCATACTAATGTTAATATTAATATTATATTAGTATTAATAATGAAAATAAATATAATAATGTTAATGTAACACTTATATTTTAATTCGTGCTTAAATTTAAATGTTATAGTTTATTGATCATGTATTAGTTAATAATTATATAATACATATATATATATATATATATATATATATATATATATATATATATATATATATATATATATATATATATATATATATATATATATATATATTGAATGTTTAGTATTTATACTTTTCAATATAATAATTATTATTTATAGAGATCATAAATTTATAATATTATCATATGTATATATATTCATATGATAGTAACCTAATTACTTTATTTATTATTTTACATTTTAATTCAAATGATTAAAGTGTATTTTATTAATTCAAGCTATTGTATATACACTTATATTTATATTTGTATGTATATACATTTGTATTTATTTACACACAATAGTTCGTGAATCGTCGGAAATAGTCAAAGGTTATCTGAATCCATGTAAACATTTTCAAGAATTTTGAGACTCATGTATATAAACTTTGCTTATTGTGTCGAATTCATGTTAAGGCTTAGTTTAAATTTGGTCGGAAATTCCCGGGTCGTCACAGTACCTACCCGTTAAAGAAATTTCGTCCCGAAATTTGAGTGAGGTTGTCATGGTTAACTTTAAATATGTTTTAATGACAAATATGAGTTGATAAATAGAGTTTTATCATCATTGCGTAATATGGATAAAACAATTCGATTATTATAAGAGTACGAATGAAGCTATCACAGGAGAGTGAAAAGTTTCGTCTTAACTTTTGACGTGGTCATGGTTGAATTCAGAAAATAATATTCGTCCTATCTTTTGACATTGCCTCGGTTGAATTCCGGAATTCAAGGGATTTAAAGAAATCTTTGAAATTTGAGAGATTTGATTCTTCGGCGAATAAGGAGATTAAGATCTTTATAATTAAATACGGTGATCTGCCTTGATTACTCTGTCTGATATTTCCAGTATAAATCTTTTCCGTTTCATTAGTTTTCACTACTTCTATACTCAATCCTAAATTCAAAATATTGTGAAATTGCTTAATCCAGTTCTGATTCTTGTTCTTATCCTCACAATCGCAACAATCATTCTCCTTTTCCAATTACCACCGGAGGAATCTGTTTTCTTTTACTTCGCCCTTGGGGTTATAATGTTTTTAATTCTCCCGTGTCTTTATGTTGCGATAAACATTGATATACACGGTTTGTAATTCCTGTGTTTGTGATCGGCTTTATATTTTCCTTTATTTTTCGGAGCTCCATGCTCTTGTTTTCTCTTCCCGACTCCATGTCAAGCGAATAATGGTCCAGAATGAAATGTCCCGTTCTTATTGATTAAAAACGTTCCATATTAATTGATTTCGTTGCGAGGTTTTGACCTCTATATGAGACGTTTTTCAAAGACTGCATTCATTTTTAAAACAAACCATAACCTTTATTTCATAAATAAAGGTTTAAAAAGCTTTACGTAGATTATCAAATAATGATAATCTAAAATATCCTGTTTACACACGACCATTACATAATGGTTTACAATACAAATATGTTACATCGAAATCAGTTTCTTGAATGCAGTTTTTACACAATATCATACAAACATGGACTCCAAATCTTGTCCTTATTTTAGTATGCAACAGCGGAAGCTCTTAATATTCACCTGAGAATAAACATGCTTTAAACGTCAACAAAAAATGTTGGTGAGTTATAGGTTTAACCTATATATATCAAATCGTAACAATAGACCACAAGATTTCATATTTCAATACACATCCCATACATAGAGATAAAAATCATTCATATGGTGAACACCTGGTAACCGACAATAACAAGATGCATATATAAGAATATCCCCATCATTCCGGGACACCCTTCGGATATGATATAAATTTCGAAGTACTAAAGCATCCGGTACTTTGGATGGGGTTTGTTAGGCCCAATAGATCTATCTTTAGGATTCGCGTCAATTAGGGTGTCTGTTCCCTAATTCTTAGATTACCAGACTTAATAAAAAGGGGCATATTCGATTTCGATAATTCAACCATAGAATGTAGTTTCACGTACTTGTGTCTATTTTGTAAATCATTTATAAAACCTGCATGTATTCTCATCCCAAAAATATTAGATTTTAAAAGTGGGACTATAACTCACTTTCACAGATTTTTACTTCGTCGGGAAGTAAGACTTGGCCACTGGTTGATTCATGAACCTATAACAATATATACATATATATCAAAGTATGTTCAAAAATATATTTACAACACTTTTAATATATTTTGATGTTTTAAGTTTATTAAGTCAGCTGTCCTCGTTAGTAACCTACAACTAGTTGTCCACAGTTAGATGTACAGAAATAAATCGATAAATATTATCTTGAATCAATCCACGACCCAGTGTATACGTATCTCAGTATTGATCACAACTCAAACTATATATATTTTGGAATCAACCTCAACCCTGTATAGCTAACTCCAACATTCACATATAGAGTGTCTATGGTTGTTCCGAAATATATATAGATGTGTCGACATGATAGGTCGAAACATTGTATACGTGTCTATGGTATCTCAAGATTACATAATATACAATACAAGTTGATTAAGTTATGGTTGGAATAGATTTGTTACCAATTTTCACGTAGCTAAAATGAGAAAAATTATCCAATCTTGTTTTACCCATAACTTCTTCATTTTAAATCCGTTTTGAGTGAATCAAATTGCTATGGTTTCATATTGAACTCTATTTTATGAATCTAAACAGAAAAGTATAGGTTTATAGTCGGAAAAATAAGTTACAAGTCGTTTTTGTAAAGGTAGTCATTTCAGTCGAAAGAACGACGTCTAGATGACCATTTTAGAAAACATACTTCCACTTTGAGTTTAACCATAATTTTTGGATATAGTTTCATGTTCATAATAAAAATCATTTTCTCAGAATAACAACTTTTAAATCAAAGTTTATCATAGTTTTTAATTAACTAACCCAAAACAGCCCGCGGTGTTACTACGACGGCGTAAATCCGGTTTTACGGTGTTTTTCGTGTTTCCAGGTTTTAAATCATTAAGTTAGCATATCATATAGATATATAACATGTGTTTAGTTGATTTTAAAAGTCAAGTTAGAAGGATTAACTTTTGTTTGCGAACAAGTTTAGAATTAACTAAACTATGTTCTAGTGATTACAAGTTTAAACCTTCGAATAAGATAGGTTTATATGTATGAATCGAATGATGTTATGAACATCATTACTACCTTAAGTTCCTTGGGTAAACCTACTGGAAAATAGAAAAAATGGATCTAGCTTCAATGGATCCTTGGATGGCTCGAAGTTCTTGAAGCAGAATCATGACACGAAAACAAGTTCAAGTAAGATCATCACTTGAAATAAGATTGTTATAGTTATAGAAATTGAACCAAAGTTTGAATATGATTATTACCTTGTATTAGAATGATAACCTACTGTAAGAAACAAAGATTTCTTGAGGTTGGATGATCACCTTACAAGATTGGAAGTGAGCTAGCAAACTTGAAAGTATTCTTGATTTTATGAAACTAGAACTTTTGGAATTTATGAAGAACACTTAGAACTTGAAGATAGAACTTGAGAGAGATCAATTAGATGAAGAAAATTGAAGAATGAAAGTGTTTGTAGGTGTTTTTGGTCGTTGGTGTATGGATTAGATATAAAGGATATGTAATTTTGTTTTCATGTAAATAAGTCATGAATGATTACTCATATTTTTGTAATTTTATGAGATATTTCATGCTAGTTGCCAAATGATGGTTCCCACATGTGTTAGGTGACTCACATGGGCTACTAAGAGCTGATCATTGGAGTGTATATACCAATAGTACATACATCTAAAAGCTGTGTATTGTACGAGTACGAATACGGGTGCATACGAGTAGAATTGTTGATGAAACTGAATGAGGATGTAATTGTAAGCATTTTTGTTAAGTAGAAGTATTTTGATAAGTGTATTGAAGTCTTTCAAAAGTGTATAAATACATATTAAAACACTACATGTATATACATTTTAACTGAGTCGTTAAGTCATCGTTAGTCGTTACATGTAAGTGTTGTTTTGAAACCTTTAGGTTAACGATCTTGTTAAATGTTGTTAACCCAATGTTTATAATATCAAATGAGATTTTAAATTATTATATTATCTTGATATTATCATGTATGAATATCTCTTAATATGATATATATACATTAAATGTCTTTACAACGATAATCGTTACATATATGTCTCGTTTAAAAATCATTAAGTTAGTAGTCTTGTTTTTACATATGTAGTTCATTGTTAATATACTTAATGATATGTTTACTTATCATAGTATCATGTTAACTATATATATATCCATATATATGTCATCATATAGTTTTTACAAGTTTTAACGTTCGTGAATCACCGGTCAACTTGGGTGGTCAATTGTCTATATGAAACATATTTCAATTAATCAAGTCTTAACAAGTTTGATTGCTTAACATGTTGGAAACATTTAATCATGTAAATATCAATCTCAATTAATATATATAAACATGGAAAAGTTCGGGTCACTACAGTACCTACCCGTTAAATAAATTTCGTCCCGAAATTTTAAGCTGTTGAAGGTGTTGACGAATCTTCTGGAAATAGATGCGGGTATTTCTTCTTCATCTGATCTTCACGCTCCCAGGTGAACTCGGGTCCTCTACGAGCATTCCATCGAACCTTAACAATTGGTATCTTGTTTTGCTTAAGTCTTTTAACCTCACGATCCATTATTTCGACGGGTTCTTCGATGAATTGAAGTTTTTCGTTGATTTGGATTTCATCTAACGGAATAGTGAGATCTTCTTTAGCAAAACATTTCTTTAAATTCGAGACGTGGAAAGTGTTATGTACAGCCGCGAGTTGTTGAGGTAACTCTAGTCGGTAAGCTACTGGTCCGACACGATCAATAATCTTGAATGGTCCAATATACCTTGGATTTAATTTCCCTCGTTTACCAAATCGAACAACGCCTTTCCAAGGTGCAACTTTAAGCATGACCATCTCTCCAATTTCAAATTCTATATCTTTTCTTTTAATGTCAGCGTAGCTCTTTTGTCGACTTTGGGCGGTTTTCAACCGTTGTTGAATTTGGATGATCTTCTCGGTAGTTTCTTGTATAATCTCCGGACCCGTAATCTGTCTATCCCCCACTTCACTCCAACAAATTGGAGACCTGCACTTTCTACCATAAAGTGCTTCAAACGGCGCCATCTCAATGCTTGAATGGTAGCTGTTGTTGTAGGAAAATTCTGCTAACGGTAGATGTCGATCCCAACTGTTTCCGAAATCAATAACACATGCTCGTAGCATGTCTTCAAGCGTTTGTATCGTCCTTTCGCTCTGCCCATCAGTTTGTGGATGATAGGCAGTACTCATATCTAGACGAGTTCCTAATGCTTGCTGTAATGTCTGCCAGAATCTTGAAATAAATCTGCCATCCCTATCAGAGATAATAGAGATTGGTATTCCATGTCTGGAGACGACTTCCTTCAAATACAGTCGTGCTAACTTCTCCATCTTGTCATCTTCTCTTATTGGTAGGAAGTGTGCTGATTTGGTGAGACGATCAACTATTACCCAAATAGTATCAAAACCACTTGCAGTCCTTGGCAATTTAGTGATGAAATCCATGGTAATGTTTTCCCATTTCCATTCCGGGATTTCGGGTTGTTGAAGTAGACCTGATGGTTTCTGATGCTCAGCTTTGACCTTAGAACACGTCAAACATTCTCCTACGTATTTAGCAACATCGGCTTTCATACCCGGCCACCAAAAATATTTCTTGAGGTCCTTGTACATCTTCCCCGTTCCAGGATGTATTGAGTATCTGGTTTTATGAGCTTCTCTAAGTACCATTTCTCTCATATCTCCAAATTTTGGTACCCAAATCCTTTCAGCCCTATACCGGGTTCCGTCTTCCCGAATATTAAGATGCTTCTCCGATCCTTTGGGTATTTCATCCTTTAAATTTCCCTCTTTTAAAACTCCTTGTTGCGCCTCCTTTATTTGAGTAGTAATGTTATTATGAATCATTATATTCATAGATTTTACTCGAATGGGTTCTCTGTCCTTCCTGCTCAAGGCATCGGCTACCACATTTGCCTTCCCCGGGTGGTAACGAATCTCAAAGTTGTAATCATTCAATAATTCAATCCACCTACGCTGCCTCATATTCAGTTGTTTCTGATTAAATATGTGTTGAAGACTTTTGTGGTCGGTATATATAATACTTTTGACCCCATATAAGTAGTGCCTCCAAGTCTTTAATGCAAAAACAACCGCGCCTAATTCCAAATCATGCGTCGTATAATTTTGTTCGTGAATCTTCAATTGTCTAGACGCATAAGCAATCACCTTCGTTCGTTGCATTAATACACAACCGAGACCTTGCTTTGATGCATCACAATAAATCACAAAATCATCATTCCCTTCAGGCAATGACAATATAGGTGCCGTAGTTAGCTTTTTCTTCAATAACTGAAACGCTTTCTCTTGTTCATCATTCCATTCAAATTTCTTCCCTTTATACGTTAATGCAGTCAAGGGTTTTGCTATTCTGGAAAAGTCTTGGATGAACCTTCTGTAGTAACCAGCTAGTCCTAAAAACTGGCGTATGTGTTTCGGAGTTTTCGGGGTTTCCCACTTTTCAACAGTTTCTATCTTTGCCGGATCCACCTTAATACCTTCTTTGTTCACTATGTGACCGAGGAATTGAACTTCTTCCAACCAAAATGCACACTTTGAAAACTTAGCGTACAATTCTTCCTTCCTCAATACTTCTAACACCTTTCTCAAATGTTCACCGTGTTCTTAGTCATTCTTTGAGTAAATAAGTATGTCATCAATGAAAACAATGACAAACTTGTCAAGGTATGGTCCACACACTCGGTTCATAAGGTCCATGAACACAGCTGGTGCATTAGTTAAACCAAACGGCATGACCATAAACTCGTAATGACCGTAACGTGTTCTGAAAGCAGTCTTTGGAATATCATCTTCTTTCACCCGCATTTGATGATACCCGGAACGTAAGTCAATCTTTGAATAAACAGACGAGCCTTGTAGTTGATCAAATAAGTCGTCGATTCTCGGTAGTGGGTAGCGGTTCTTGATGGTAAGTTTGTTCAACTCTCGGTAGTCGATACACAACCTGAATGTACCATCTTTCTTCTTGACAAACAAAACAGGAGCTCCCCACGGTGATGTGCTTGGTCGAATGAAACCATGCTCTAAAAGTTCTTGTAATTGGCTTTGCAGTTCTTTCATCTCGCTGGGTGCGAGTCTGTAAGGAGCACGAGCTATTGGTGCAGCTCCTGGTACAAGATCTATTTGAAATTCAACGGATCGATGTGGGGGTAATCCCGGTAATTCTTTCGGAAATACATCGGGAAATTCTTTTGCAATGGGAACATCATTGATGCTCTTTTCTTCAGTTTTTACTTTCTCGACGTGTGCTAGAACAGCATAGCAACCTTTTCTTATTAGTTTTTGTGCCTTCAAATTACTAATAAGATGTAGCTTCGTGTTGCCCTTTTCTCCGTACACCATTAAGGGTTTTCCTTTTTCTCGTATAATGCGAATTGCATTTTTGTAACAAACGATCTCCGCTTTCACTTCTTTCAACCAGTCCATACCGATTATTACATCAAAACTCCCTAACTGTACTGGTATCAAATCAATCTTAAATGTTTCGCTAACCAGTTTAATTTCTCGATTCCGACATATATTATCTGCTGAAATTAATTTACCATTTGCTAATTCGAGTAAAAATTTACTATCCAAAGGCGTCAATGGAAAACTTAATTTAGCACAAAAATCTCTACTCATATAGCTTCTATCTGCACCCGAATCAAATAAAACGTAAGCAGATTTATTGTCAATAAGAAACGTACCCGTAACAAGCTCCGGGTCTTCCTGTGCCTCTACCGCATTAATATTGAAAACTCTTCCACGGCCTTGTCCATTCGTGTTCTCCTGGTTCGGGCAATTTCTAATAATGTGGCCTGGTTTTCCACATTTATAACAAACTACATTGGCATAACTTGCTCCGACACTACTTGCTCCGCCATTACTCGTTCCGACACCATTTGTTCCTTTCGTTCTATTAACCCCTGGTCCGTAGACCTCACACTTTGCCGCGCTATGACCATTTCTTTTACACTTGTTGCAAAATTTGGTGCAGAACCCCGAGTGATTCTTTTCACACCTTTGGCATAGCTGCTTCTGATTGTTGTTGTTGTTGCGGTTATTATTGTTGTTGGGATGATTGTTGTAGTTGCTGTTGTTGTTGTTGTTGTTGTTGTTGTTGGGCCGTTTGTTGTAGTTGCGATTGATGTTGCGATTGTTGGGATAATTGTTGCGATTATTGTTGTAATTGCTGTTGTTGTTGTATTGGTGATTCTTATCACCGTTTTCCTCCCACTTTCTTTTGACTTGCTTCACATTGGCCTCTTCAGCAGTCTGTTCTTTAATTCTTTCTTCAATCTGGTTCACTAGTTTGTGAGCCATTCTACATGCCTGTTGTATGGAGGCGGGCTCGTGTGAACTTATATCTTCTTGGATTCTTTCCGGTAATCCTTTCACAAACGCGTCGATCTTCTCTTCCTCATCTTCGAATGCTCCCGGACACAATAGGCACAATTCTGTGAATCGTCTTTCGTACGTGGTAATATCAAATCCTTGGGTTCGTAACCCTCTAAGTTCTGTCTTGAGCTTATTGACCTCGGTTCTGGGACGGTACTTCTCGTTCATCAAGTGCTTGAATGCTGACCACGGTAGTGCGTACGCATCATCTTGTCCTACTTGCTCTAGATAGGTATTCCACCATGTTAACGCAGAACCTGTGAAGGTATGCGTAGCGTACTTCACTTTGTCCTCTTCAGTACACTTACTTATGGCAAACACCGATTCAACCTTCTCGGTCCACCGTTTCAATCCGATCGGTCCTTCGGTTCCATCAAATTCTAAAGGTTTGCAGGCAGTGAATTCTTTGTAGGTGCATCCTACACGATTTCCTGTACTGCTAGATCCAAGGTTATTGTTGGTATGTAGCGCAGCCTGTACTGCGGCTATGTTTGAAGCTAGAAAAGTACGGAATTCCTCTTCATTCATATTCACGGTGTGTCGAGTAGTCGGTGCCATTTCCTTCAAAATAGTTAAATGGAACAAGTTAATCATACAGAATATTTAAGAGTAGTTAATAGTATTTCGTAGCATAATATGAACTCATTTATAAAAGCTTTTTCTTCATATTAGCGTTTTATAAGTTTAAATTCGGGTAATACCTACCCGTTAAGTTCATACTTAGTAGCTAATATACAATTCAACTACTACAATTCTATATGAAAAACTGATTGTAATAATATTTCGCGTTCAAACTTTTATACAATATTTTACAAACTTACAATACCGCTTATTTTACATAAAGCATGAAATATAGCACACAATAACTTTGATACAAGATAGTTGTGAAGACAATTCTAGCTAGTACACAAGTCGTTCGGCAAAGGCAATAAAGACACGTAATTCATACGTCCAGAAACAAGTCATGCATTCTGGTTTTACTAGGACTACTTCCCATCCTTGGTCTTGTGCAACATAACCGTTATGGCCGTTGATAAGACAGCGTGTTGTAACGTCATCAAAGGGACGAGGGTTACGTAATGTCCAACAGTCCCGTAATAATCTAAAAACCTCATTTCTTACCCCAATTACCGACTCCGTCACTTGTGGAAACGTTTTGTTTAATAGTTGTAGCCCGATGTTCTTGTTCTCACTTTGGTGAGAAGCGAACATTACTAATCCGTAAGCATAACATGCTTCTTTATGTTGCATGTTAGCCGCTTTTTCTAAATCACGAAGTCCAATATTCGGATATATTGAGTCAAAATAATTTCTTAACCCGTTGCGTAAAATAGCATTTGGGTTCCCCGCAATATATGCGTCAAAGTAAACACATCGTAACTTATGGGTTTTCCAATGTGATATCCCCCATCTTTCAAACGAAAGTCTCTTATAAACCAAGACATTCTTGGAACGTTCTTCGAATGTCTTACAAACTGATCTCGCCTTAAATAGTTGTGCCGAAGAATTCTGGCCGACTCTAGACAAGATTTCATCAATCATGTCTCCGGGTAGGTCTCTTAAAATATTGGGTTGTCTATCCATTTTGTGTTTTTAAACTGTAAAATAGACAAGAGTTAGTTTCATAAAAAAAATACTTATTAATACAAGCAATTTTTACATATATCATAAAGCATAAGAACACTATATTACATATATTACACCACACGAATACAACTATCTTATTCCGACTCGCTCGTTTCTTCTTCTTCGGTTTTGGTTCGTTTTGCCAAGTTTCTAGGGATATATGATGTTCCCCTAATACGAGCCGTCGTTGTCCACATTGGTTTAGAAAAACCTGGTGGTTTAGAGGTTCCCGGGTCATTGTTACAACTTAAGGACTTCGGGGGTTGACGATACATATAAAGTTCATCGGGGTTGGAATTAGATTTCTCTATTTTTATGCCCTTTCCCTTATTATTTTCTTTTGCCTTTTTAAATTCAGTTGGGGTAATTTCTATAACATCATCGGAATTCTCGTCGGAATCCGATTCATCGGAGAATTGGTAATCCTCCCAATATTTTGCTTCCTTGGCGGAAACACCATTGACCATAATTAACTTTGGTCGGTTGGTTGAGGATTTTCTTTTACTTAACCGTTTTATTATTTCCCCCACCGGTTCTATTTCTTCATCCGGTTCCGATTCTTCTTCCGGTTCCGATTCTTCTTCCGGTTCCTCTTCGGGAACTTGTGAATCAGTCCACAAATCATTCCAATTTACATTTGACTCTTCATTATTATTAGGTGAGTCAATGGGACTTGTTCTAGAGGTAGACATCTATCACATAATATCAAACACGTTAAGAGATTAATATATCACATAATATTCATATGTTAAAAATATATAGTTTCCAACAAAAATGTTAAGCAATCATTTTTAAAGAAAACACGGTCGAAGTCCAGACTCACTAATGCATCCTAACAAACTCGATAAGACACACTAATGCAAATTTTCTGGTTCTCTAAGACCAACGCTCGGATACCAACTGAAATGTCCCGTTCTTATTGATTAAAAACGTTCCATATTAATTGATTTCGTTGCGAGGTTTTGACCTCTATATGAGACGTTTTTCAAAGACTGCATTCATTTTTAAAACAAACCATAACCTTTATTTCATAAATAAAGGTTTAAAAAGCTTTACGTAGATTATCAAATAATGATAATCTAAAATATCCTGTTTACACACGACCATTACATAATGGTTTACAATACAAATATGTTACATCGAAATCAGTTTCTTGAATGCAGTTTTTACACAATATCATACAAACATGGACTCCAAATCTTGTCCTTATTTTAGTATGCAACAGCGGAAGCTCTTAATATTCACCTGAGAATAAACATGCTTTAAACGTCAACAAAAAATGTTGGTGAGTTATAGGTTTAACCTATATATATCAAATCGTAACAATAGACCACAAGATTTCATATTTCAATACACATCCCATACATAGAGATAAAAATCATTCATATGGTGAACACCTGGTAACCGACAATAACAAGATGCATATATAAGAATATCCCCATCATTCCGGGACACCCTTCGGATATGATATAAATTTCGAAGTACTAAAGCATCCGGTACTTTGGATGGGGTTTGTTAGGCCCAATAGATCTATCTTTAGGATTCGCGTCAATTAGGGTGTCTGTTCCCTAATTCTTAGATTACCAGACTTAATAAAAAGGGGCATATTCGATTTCGATAATTCAACCATAGAATGTAGTTTCACGTACTTGTGTCTATTTTGTAAATCATTTATAAAACCTGCATGTATTCTCATCCCAAAAATATTAGATTTTAAAAGTGGGACTATAACTCACTTTCACAGATTTTTACTTCGTCGGGAAGTAAGACTTGGCCACTGGTTGATTCACGAACCTATAACAATATATACATATATATCAAAGTATGTTCAAAAATATATTTACAACACTTTTAATATATTTTGATGTTTTAAGTTTATTAAGTCAGCTGTCCTCGTTAGTAACCTACAACTAGTTGTCCACAGTTAGATGTACAGAAATAAATCGATAAATATTATCTTGAATCAATCCACGACCCAGTGTATACGTATCTCAGTATTGATCACAACTCAAACTATATATATTTTGGAATCAACCTCAACCCTGTATAGCTAACTCCAACATTCACATATAGAGTGTCTATGGTTGTTCCGAAATATATATAGATGTGTCGACATGATAGGTCGAAACATTGTATACGTGTCTATGGTATCTCAAGATTACATAATATACAATACAAGTTGATTAAGTTATGGTTGGAATAGATTTGTTACCAATTTTCACGTAGCTAAAATGAGAAAAATTATCCAATCTTGTTTTACCCATAACTTCTTCATTTTAAATCCGTTTTGAGTGAATCAAATTGCTATGGTTTCATATTGAACTCTATTTTATGAATCTAAACAGAAAAGTATAGGTTTATAGTCGGAAAAATAAGTTACAAGTCGTTTTTGTAAAGGTAGTCATTTCAGTCGAAAGAACGACGTCTAGATGACCATTTTAGAAAACATACTTCCACTTTGAGTTTAACCATAATTTTTGGATATAGTTTCATGTTCATAATAAAAATCATTTTCTCAGAATAACAACTTTTAAATCAAAGTTTATCATAGTTTTTAATTAACTAACCCAAAACAGCCCGCGGTGTTACTACGACGGCGTAAATCCGGTTTTACGGTGTTTTTCGTGTTTCCAGGTTTTAAATCATTAAGTTAGCATATCATATAGATATATAACATGTGTTTAGTTGATTTTAAAAGTCAAGTTAGAAGGATTAACTTTTGTTTGCGAACAAGTTTAGAATTAACTAAACTATGTTCTAGTGATTACAAGTTTAAACCTTCGAATAAGATAGGTTTATATGTATGAATCGAATGATGTTATGAACATCATTACTACCTTAAGTTCCTTGGGTAAACCTACTGGAAAATAGAAAAAATGGATCTAGCTTCAATGGATCCTTGGATGGCTCGAAGTTCTTGAAGCAGAATCATGACACGAAAACAAGTTCAAGTAAGATCATCACTTGAAATAAGATTGTTATAGTTATAGAAATTGAACCAAAGTTTGAATATGATTATTACCTTGTATTAGAATGATAACCTACTGTAAGAAACAAAGATTTCTTGAGGTTGGATGATCACCTTACAAGATTGGAAGTGAGCTAGCAAACTTGAAAGTATTCTTGATTTTATGAAACTAGAACTTTTGGAATTTATGAAGAACACTTAGAACTTGAAGATAGAACTTGAGAGAGATCAATTAGATGAAGAAAATTGAAGAATGAAAGTGTTTGTAGGTGTTTTTGGTCGTTGGTGTATGGATTAGATATAAAGGATATGTAATTTTGTTTTCATGTAAATAAGTCATGAATGATTACTCATATTTTTGTAATTTTATGAGATATTTCATGCTAGTTGCCAAATGATGGTTCCCACATGTGTTAGGTGACTCACATGGGCTGCTAAGAGCTGATCATTGGAGTGTATATACCAATAGTACATACATCTAAAAGCTGTGTATTGTACGAGTACGAATACGGGTGCATACGAGTAGAATTGTTGATGAAACTGAATGAGGATGTAATTGTAAGCATTTTTGTTAAGTAGAAGTATTTTGATAAGTGTATTGAAGTCTTTCAAAAGTGTATAAATACATATTAAAACACTACATGTATATACATTTTAACTGAGTCGTTAAGTCATCGTTAGTCGTTACATGTAAGTGTTGTTTTGAAACCTTTAGGTTAACGATCTTGTTAAATGTTGTTAACCCAATGTTTATAATATCAAATGAGATTTTAAATTATTATATTATCTTGATATTATCATGTATGAATATCTCTTAATATGATATATATACATTAAATGTCTTTACAACGATAATCGTTACATATATGTCTCGTTTAAAAATCATTAAGTTAGTAGTCTTGTTTTTACATATGTAGTTCATTGTTAATATACTTAATGATATGTTTACTTATCATAGTATCATGTTAACTATATATATATCCATATATATGTCATCATATAGTTTTTACAAGTTTTAACGTTCGTGAATCACCGGTCAACTTGGGTGGTCAATTGTCTATATGAAACATATTTCAATTAATCAAGTCTTAACAAGTTTGATTGCTTAACATGTTGGAAACATTTAATCATGTAAATATCAATCTCAATTAATATATATAAACATGGAAAAGTTCGGGTCACTACACAGAATTCGTAGATATAGAGTTTCGAATGATTATAATGTTCTAAGCAGGGTGAAACGTGACAGCACGATTTGATTTTCAAATTTATCAAAATTACAGATGATAGAACTATCAAGAATACATTTTCTTGATATGTTCGGAAGTTAAGTAGAATGAAAAAAAATTATGTGACATGACACATGATGACGCTATAATCTGTGAATCATCATGTTCCATTTAGAAACTCAGCATGACTTACTGTAATATAATCACGTTGATCAAGTGTCATTATATTATACTAACTCATGCATCAGTTCCCAACATTACTTCAATAACATTCATATTTTAAACTCGAAAGTTTACAGAATATAGAAACTAATAGTTTCTTATATGATGTAACACTGATAGCGCGAAGAGATAAATGATTTCAGATAAGAATAGCTATGAAAATATATTCAGAAATATCGAAGATATTTATGATGATATTTTGGAATTTCTAAGTTCGAAGGTTGATGAAGAAAACTTTTTCCGCAAGATTTTAACATGACCTCGGAGCAAGATATTCTCTAAAGATTTCATCGGATCCAGAATTACCTGGATTCTTTGAATATAGGGTTTGGTCCTTGTATTTGTCCTCGGTCTCCTTCGCGGTTAGCTCAATCCGTTTTTCAGTACCAAGTTTTCTATCGAGCGTTCCCAACACTCCATTCTTTATCATCAAACTCTTGGCCGTTTAGACCATCTACAATTTTTGCTGTTTCCTCTGCATTTAATGCTACCATAACTGAATTTTCGGTTGTCAATCCGAGGTGGTTTCAAATGAATTGTGTTTTTAGATGATTAAACACTGATGGTAATATGGTAGAATATAAAAGGTTTTCCGGTAACGATAAAAGAGCATACATATATATCAAGGTTATAATAAGGTTGTTTCGAACGAAAAGTTGAAGTTGACTTGCTGGAGCTGTGACAAAATTGACTAATTTGAAAAGAGATTGAAAAGTTATTTTCGGTAAAAATAACGCTAAAGGAATTTATCACAGCTACGCGTTAAACGTTTACTCTGGTTCTGAGTGTTTTCAGGTGCATAACTATATGCACTAATCTTTCCTTCCGTAGCTAAAGTGCGGTTGATTCATCCTCTCGATTGAGATATTTTCAAGAATCATGAATGGTTTGAACGCAGATTGTAATTGTCGAGATACAATGAGGTTTAAGATGAAATCAAGTGGCAACTTGAAGAATTGTTTAGTTTCATATGTTATAGTCAATATTTTAATTCATTTTAATTGTCCAATGGTATTAGTCCACATTCGATAGTCCACAGTTGACAATCTAATAATTCATATATAGTTTAATATATAATATTCGAATTAATTAATACGTGTCGTGACCCGTATACGTCTCAGACTCGATCACAACTCAAAGTATATATATTATTATAGAATCAACCTCAACCCTGTATAGAGAACTCGATCATTACTGCATATAGAGTGTCTATGGTGATTCCAAATAATATATATAGATGCGTCGATATGATATGTCAAAACCTTGTATACGTGTCCCGATATTTAAAGTGCGTAAAATAAATAACAGAAATTAAATGACGATAAATTAAATGCGTAAAGTAAATAACAGAAATTAAATGATGATAAATAAAATTACGAGAATATAAATTGCGATAAATAAATTGCGATAATTAAATGGTAATACGGAATTAACAGTTTGCTAGGAACAGTTAGCTAGGATTTTGTTAGCGTGGATTCTTAATAGAATTTCATATTGTTAATTAATCTGTTTCTAATCAATTTTTATTGTGTCCATTATTTCTTCATTATGCCACTTCTTGGATTCTGATAGGTCAAAATCCAAATATGTAATTGGATGAATATGGTTATTCTGTGGTGAACGGATTTGTATATCGGTGGATGTAAGTAGGATAGTATATGACTGTTGAAACAGATTCGAAGAACGTACAATGTAACTTATTAATGTGAAATTTAAATAGTCCCCGGGTATTACCTACCCGTTAAAATATTTTCACCATTAACAGTTTGTAACGACCCGCACTTTTTCGATCTTCTATACTTATAAGATTAATATTTACATAAATTAAACCTTACCAACATGATAAGCAATCCAAATTGTTGAGATTTATGTTTCCGAAAAGAGATTTACACAACGTTTGACTGTCTAGTTTGACCGGTGATATCACGAACTATATAATATATGATAATTATACGTTTGTGTATATATATGTATATATACATATTTAACATGATTTATGGATGTTTTAATATCTCATTTTGTATTAATAACAATAAGTTATAAGTATATTTTGAAACTACTAACTTAAGTTTTCAAAACGATAACCATACGTAACGTTATTTGACATAAATACTTATAGGTTTATACATATATCGTATATATAATGTATTTAATCACTTTTTAAGGACTTAAATACATAAAACCATATAAGTATATTCACAAAAGATAGCTATATTTGAATTCTCATTCCGTTTTCACAAGATTTCTATACGTATATCTAGAGTATATGTACTCGTATCATACCTAGCTTCTATACGTATTTACTATTGGTAAATACACATCAAATCACCACCTAACTAGCCCTTGTTACTGCCCTAAGGTAGAGGTAATTGCTTTTGTATGATTGTTTGACAAATACACAAGATTACAAGCTAAAAATTTTGTCTTCATACCCCCTTAATCACGTTTTTATAGGAGTATCATGGATCATCATTTTGATTCATTTTAACTTCCATTTTCTAGCTAAAAACACACACTCTTTCAAGAACCTTAAACTCCATAACAATCCAGCAAGTTACCAAGAAGATCTAGCCATAAAAACCTTACTTAATCACCATAAGAAAACTCTTACAACAACACTTCAAGAATCCTTCCAAGAACACAAACTTACTTCCAATCTTTCATCCAATTCCATCACCCTTTTGGTTCTAGCTTTTTACTCCTCTTTTACAGCAACCTTGTCCAAGGAACTTGAGGAAGTAACTATGTTCATAACCTTATTCGATTCATATATATATAGCTATCTTATTTTGTGGTATAAAATTTTAACAACAAGAACATAGTTTGAATGTTTTCAAACTTGTTTGCAAACTAAATAGATCCTTCTAACTTAACTTTTAAAATACTTCAAGACCTGTAATATATCTTAAATATATGCTAATTTAACAAGGTTTAACTTGGTTTTTCAAAGAACACCTTAAAAACTGAATTTACGACGTCGGAATGCAACCGGGGGCTGTTTTGGGTTGGATAATTAAAAACCATCTTGAACTTTGAATTGGAGGTTTATATTCTGGAAAAAAATGATATTTCTTATGAATATGTTAACACATAAAAATTTCATGATTTAACTCAAAGTATAAGTATTTTTAGAAAAATAATCATTTAAGGTTGTTTACATGATGGAAAATGATCAACTTCATAAGTTTCACCAAAGTTTGACCTATGACCTGTGATTTTGAATACAAACTAAGGTATTTACAGTTCATATTCTTAAAGAGGGACTCGATTCAAGGAAGTGGCAAGTTGAACCAACGAAAACGGAGTTGTAACGAAGAAACTATGACCAAAACGAAATCGGATATCCAAGACTAATTTAGCTACGTGATTAATTGGAAAAAAATTAAATAAATCACATCTTTCTAAAATAACATGATATTTTATATATATGTACTCATAATTTAATTTTATATGGTTCAGGATCACCCGTAAACAATACGAGAAGATTAATCATAAGATCCCATGATTGTACGCAACACGTCATTTGACAACACCGGTACTTTATGTACGCAACACGTCATTTGACAACACCGGTACCGTGGGTCAAGATTAATCCCGACCAATACGAATACGATGGGGTTTTATTTATTTCGATGGGGGTTTTATTTATTTATTAAACACCTAAATATGAACCATTAAAATTGAATTACTAACATCGGACTGCTAACTACGGACTAAGGAATTATTAAAAGTATTAAAAGTATTAAAAGTATATATATGTGACGATTGTTTAAAAAGAAAAGGTATTGATATATTATATATGGATAGGTTCGTGATATCAATCGGAGACCAAGTCGAAATTACATATCTTCAAGACAAAAGTGAGTATATAGTCCCACTTTTAAACTCTAAATATTTCGGGATGAGAATACATGTATTTTATGTTTTACGATATGGACACAAGTAACTGAAAAATATATTCTACGTTGAGTTGTACCACTGGCATACTTCCCTGTAGCTTGGTAACTGTTATTTACAGCGGTATTGTAAACGCGAATCCTGTTGATAGATCTATCGGGCCTGACAACCCCAACCGGACTGGACGACCAGTATTCAACGGTTGCACAGTACTTCGTTTCGTGACTACACTTGGTACGGTGTAGTAAGATTTCATAATAAAGGGAATATGCGACGTGATTAAATGTTAAGTATGGTTACCAAATGCTCAACCACTTAGAATATTTTTATTAAAATGTTTATATATGAAATCTTGTGGTCTATATATATATTGCTGCCGGCATTAAACCTATATCTCACCAACTTTATGTTGACGTTTTAAACATGTCTATTCTCAGGTGATTCCGCTGCAACATGTTGAATTTAAACAAGATCTTGAGTATGCATATTTGTGTCAAAAATAAAACTGCATATCGGAGGATTTGTAATGTAAAATATGCTAGAAATCGTATTGTTATCATCACATGTAAAGTTTGTAAGTCTAAGATTATCGCTAAATGATAATCATCTTTCTATTGTCTAAAGCTTGTATTAAAATAAGAGTTATGGTTTGTAATGTAAAATAAATGCAGTTGTTCTTTTAAAAATGTCGCATATAGAGGTCAATACCTCGCAATGAAATCATACGTTATCTAACTCGTTCTTATGGTTAAGGACGGGTTATGACATGTGGTATCAGAGCGGTGGTCTTAGCGAACCAGGTTTGCATTAGTGTGTCTAACTGATAAGTCGTTAGGATACATTAGTAAGTCTGGACTTTGACCGGGTCTGATTTAAAAACCATTGCTTATCATTGTTGGTTAAAAATTTATATGTAAATATTATGTAGTACTAATGGGTTAGTTGTTGTGTGATAGATGTCGGGCTCAAAACTTGTCATCACGTTCAGCGACTCCGAACCAGAATCTTCAGATGGTGTTCCAGTCATTAACCTATCCGATGACGAAAATAATATCTTTGGGGAAGACTCACAAATTCCGGATGAACCGACTATAGAGAACCCGGAAAGTGAACCCGAGGAGGAAAGTGAACCCGAGGAGGAAAGTGAACCCGAGGAAGAAATACAGGAAATTACAAAAGACGAGTTCGAACTAGGAAAGAAACGAAAGGCTAATGAATTAGAAAATTCAAATCCCGAGTTTAGTAAGGATGATGTGGCACCAACTCCACTAGACACTACCACCCCTATTCCCGCTATTCCTACTCGTTCTATCCCGGCATCCAGTTCTTCAGTCCCACAGCCAAAATATAGGCAGACAGCCAGGATAAGCGTTAAGCGATTCTTTGAACCTAAACGTCCTAGAAAATAGACCAAACGATGCGCTGCCGTATTAAACCATGGGATCATATAATGTTTTGTATAATATTATTAGTGTGGTTTGTTTAATGTTCGATGTAAGATAAGTATATGTAAAATAGTGAAGTATGAAATGCAATAATTTTCCATGGTTAAGTATTATTTAGATTGTAGTAATTGGTTCTGTACTAAGCTATTAAGTATGAACATTAACGGGTAGGTACTACCCTAGATATAATTATAAAATGCTAATAAGAAGAAAAGGCTTTTATAATAATACCTGGTTCATATTGTTAACAAGCTATAATGTACTATAAATACACACTACATCTATAATATTCCATGTGAATAATTATTTTCTTTCATTAGGAAATGGCGCGATTGAATCGAATGACGGAACAAGAAGTCGAGGAATTCATCAATCAGCGAGTGAACGACAGAATGTTATGGGTCGAGGCTGCAAGAGGTGCTGCAGTTAACCCAAATCCTCGTGTGGGGTGCACTTACAAAACTTTTCAAGCTTGCAAGCCCTCATCATTCAGTGGAACAGAAGGACCGATCGGTTTAACCCGGTGGATAGAAAAGATGGAGACTGTGTTTAAAATCAGTGGTTGTGTTGAAAAGGACATGACCAAGTATGCATCGTGCACTTTACAAGATAGTGCACTCACGTGGTGGAAAAATTATGTGAAGGCTGTAGGAGGAGATGTAGCTTATGATACTCCGTGGGAAGAATTCAAAACAATGTTAATCAACGAATATTGTCCAAGGAACGAGGTTAGGAAGTTGGAAGATGAGTTACGAAGTCTGAAGGTTATTGGTACTGAAATCACCAACTACAATCAGCGATTCATGGAATTAGTTTTGCTATGTCCTGAATTGGTTCCAACCGAAGAACGGAAGATTGAAATGTACAAAGATGGTTTGCCCAAAAAGGTCAAGGCAAATGTTACAGCATCGAAACCTAAGACAATTCATGAAGCTATAACTATGGCAAACGAGCTAATGGATCAGGTCATCATGGATAAGAAAGTATCCAATACTGATGTGAAGGTATCCGGTAACAAAAGAAAGTGGAATGGAAATTATGATCGAGGTAACCAACAACAATCTTTTAAGAAACAAGAAAACACGCAAGGTGCGGGTAGTGGTTTAAGCTTTGGTTATAAAGGACAAAATCCTTTATGCAACCGATGCCACAAACATCACTCTGGTTACTGTAATGTGGTATGCAACAAATGTAATCGAAAGGGTCATCTTGCTGAAGATTGTAGGGCTCTCGTTACAAATACAAATGGTACCAAGAGTCCTGCCACCAATGCAAATAGAACTGCTTTGGCTACCATTACTTGTTTTGGGTGTGGAAAACAAGGTCACTATAAGAGCCAGTGCCCGAATCCAGAGAAGAATATCGGACCTGCACGTGGGAGAGCATTTGTTATTAATGCTAGAGAGGCATGTGAAGACCCGGAGCTTGTTACGGGTACGTTTACCATTAATAACTTATCCGCATCTATTATATTTGATACTGGTGCTGATAGAAGTTACGTGTGTAGAGACTTTCACGCTAAATTGAATTGTTCATCATTACCTCTAGATGCTAAGTACATGATTGAGTTAGCTAATGGTAAACTAATTAAAGCCGATAAAATTTGCCGTGATTGTAAAATAAATTTAGCCGGAGAAACATTTAAGATTGATTTGATACCCGTAGAATTAGGAAGTTTTGATGTAATAATCGGCATGGACTGGATGTCCAAAATAGGAGCTGAAGTTGTGTGCGCCAAGAAGGCAATTCGCATTCCTCGTAAGGATAAAATGCCGGTGATGATTTATGGAGAGAAGGGTAACTCAAAGCTAAAACTCATTAGCTGTTTGAAAGCCAAGAAGTGTTTAGAAAAGGGATGTTATGCTATTCTAGCACATGTTAATAAAGTCGAAAAGAAAGAAAAAGAGAAGTGCATCAACGACGTGCCTGTGGCAAGAGATTTTCCTGAAGTTTTTCCGGAAGAGTTGCCGGGATTACCTCCATTTAGATCTGTAGAATTTCAAATAGATCTTGTACCAGGAGCTGCACCGGTTGCCCGTGCTCCATATAGACTTGCACCGTCCGAGTTAAAAGAACTTCAGAGTCAGTTAAAAGAATTACTGGATCGTGGATTCATACGACCAAGTACTTCACCTTGGGGAGCTCCAATTTTATTCGTCAAGAAGAAAGACGGATGTTTCCGAATGTGTATAGATTATCGTGAATTAAATAAGTTAACTATCAAGAATCGGTATCCACTACCGAGAATTGACGACTTATTTGATCAACTCCAAGGATCATGTGTGTACTCGAAAATTGACCTAAGATCGGGCTATCATCAATTACGTGTCAAAGAAGAAGATATACCGAAAACTGCTTTTTGGACACGCTACGGACATTACGAATTTTTGGTCATGCCGTTTGGGTTGACAAATGCGCCAGCTGTATTCATGGACCTCATGAATCGAGTTTGTAGTCCATATTTAGATAAGTTTGTTATCGTTTTCATTGATGATATTCTTATCTATTCCAAGAGTGAGCAAGAGCATGAGCAGCATTTAAGGTTGATATTAGAGTTGTTGAGAAAAGAACAGCTATACGCTAAACTTTCTAAGTGTGCTTTCTGGTTGAAAGAAGTGCAATTTCTTGGTCACGTTGTTAGTAGCAAAGGAATTCAGGTTGATCCAGCTAAAATTGAGGCCATTGAAAAATGGGAGACTCCTAAAACACCAATGCAGATACGCCAATTTTTGGGTTTAGCCGGTTATTATAGAAGGTTTATTCAATATTTTTCCCGAATAGCTAAGCCGTTGACAGCATTAATGCAAAAAGGGAAGAAATACGAATGGACCTCGGAGCAGGAGAACGCATTTCAATTACTGAAGAAGAAGTTAACTACGGCGCCTATTTTATCGTTACCAGAAGGGAACGATGATTTTGAAATATATTGTGACGCTTCGCGACAAGGTTTTGGTTTCGTTCTTATGCAACGGAAGAAAGTTATTGCATACGCATCCCGACAATTAAAGATTCACGAGCGGAATTATACGACGCATGATCTAGAACTGGGAGCAGTCGTGTTTGCATTGAAGATATGGAGACACTACTTGTATGGGGTTAAATGCACTGTGTTTACTGATCATAAAAGTCTTCAACATATTTTCGATCAGAAACAACTGAACATGAGGCAACGTAGGTGGGTCGAGCTGATAAACGACTACGATTGTGAGATTCGCTATCATCCCGGGAAAGCGAATGTGGTGGCCGACGCTCTAAGCAGAAAGGAACGAGAACCAATTTGAGTACGAGCGATGAACATAAAAATTCACATGAATCTCAACTCACAAATCAAAGAAGTTCAACGAGAAGCACTTACTAAAGAAAATATAGGAAATGAAATAATGAAGAAGTATGAGAAGCAACTCGTTATACGGGAAGATGGAATTCGATATTTTGCAAACCGTATTTGGGTACCGAAGTTGGGTGGATTAAGGAAGTTGATATTGAATGAGGCACATAAAACAAGATACTCGATACATCCTGGAGTTGGAAAGATGTACCAAGATCTTAAGACACATTATTGGTAGCCTAATTTAAAGACAGACGTTGCAACATATGTTGGGGAATGTTTAACTTGTTCCAAAGTCAAAGCTGAACACCAGAAGCCATCAGGGTTACTTCAACAACCAGAAATCCCAGAATGGAAATGGGATGGTATTACCATGGATTTCATCACGAAGTTACCAAAGACTGCCTGGGGATACGACACCATTTGGGTGATTGTTGATCGTCTCACCAAGTCTGCACATTTCTTGCCTATAAAGGAAACGGATAGAATGGAGAAACTATTACGATTGTATATAAAGGAAGTTGTTTCAAGGCATGGAATACCTATTTCCATTATATCCGATCGTGACAGTAGATTTACATCAAAGTTCTGGCAATCACTACAGGAGGCCCTAGGAACTCGTTTGTGTAGTGACCCGAACTTTTCCATGTTTATATATGTTAATTGAGATTGATATTTACATGATTAAATGTTTCCAACATGTTAAGCAATCAAACTTGTTAAGACTTGATTAATTGAAATATGTTTCATATAGACAATTGACCACCCAAGTTGACCGGTGATTCACGAACGTTAAAACTTGTAAAAACTATACAATGACATATATATGGTTATATATATAGTTAGCATGTTTTTATTATAAGTATGTATCTCATTAGGTATTTTAACAATGAGTTATATACATAAAAATGAGACTATTAATTTAAGAAACTCGAAAACGATATATATAACGATTATCGTTATAACAACGTCTTACTAGGTACATATGAATCATATTAAAATATTGATACACTTGGTTAATTATGTTAAATGATAAGTAAATATATTATTAAGTGTATTAACAATTAAATACATATGTAAAAATAAGACTACTAACTTAATGATTTCAAAACGAGACATATATGTAACGATTATCGTTGTAACGACATTTAACTGTATATACATCATACTAAGATATATTATATATCATAATATCATGATAATATAATAATTTAACATCTCATTTGTTATAATAAACAATGGGTTAACAACATTCAACAAGATCGTTAACCTAAAGTTTTCAAAACAACATTTACATGTAACGACTAACGATGACTTAACGACTCAGTTAAAATGTATATACATGTAGTGTTTTAATATGTATTTATACACTTTTGAAAGACTTCAATACACTTATCAAAATACTTCTACTTAACAAAAATGCTTACAATTACATCCTCGTTCAGTTTCATCAACAATTCTACTCGTATGCACCTGTATTCGTACTCGTACAATACACAGCTTTTAGATGTATGTACTATTGGTATATACACTCCAATGATCAGCTCTTAGCAGCCCATGTGAGTCACCTAACACATGTGAGAACCATCATTTGGCAACTAGCATGAAATATCTCATAAAATTACAAAAATATGAGTAATCATTCATGACTTATTTACATGAAAACAAAATTACATATCCTTTATATCTAATCCATACACCAACGACCAAAAACACCTACAAACACTTTCATTCTTCAATTTTATTCATCTAATTGATCTCTCTCAAGTTCTATCTTCAAGTTCTAAGTGTTCTTCATATATTTTACAAGTTCTAGTTACATAAAATCAAGAATACTTTCAAGTTTGCTAGCTCACTTCCAATCTTGTAAGGTGATCATCCAACCTCAAGAAATCTTTGTTTCTTACAGTAGGTTATCATTCTAATACAAGGTAATAATCATATTCAAACTTTGGTTCAATTTCTATAACTATAACAATCTTATTTCAAGTGATGATCTTACTTGAACTTGTTTTCGTGTCATGATTCTGCTTCAAGAACTTCGAGCCATCCAAGGATCCATTGAAGCTAGATCCATTTTTCTCTTTTCCAGTAGGTTTATCCAAGGAAATTAAGGTAGTAATGATGTTCATAACATCATTCGATTCATACATATAAAGCTATCTTATTCGAAGGTTTAAACTTGTAATCACTAGAACATAGTTTAGTTAATTCTAAACTTGTTCGCAAACAAAAGTTAATCCTTCTAACTTGACTTTTAAAATCAACTAAACACATGTTCTATATCTATATGATATGCTAACTTAATGATTTAAAACCTGGAAACACGAAAAACACCGTAAAACCGAATTTACGCCGTCGTAGTAACACCGCGGGCTGTTTTGGGTTAGTTAATTAAAAACTATGATAAACTTTGATTTAAAAGTTGTTATTCTGAGAAAATGATTTTTATTATGAACATGAAACTATATCCAAAAATTATGGTTAAACTCAAAGTGGAAGTATGTTTTCTAAAATGGTCATCTAGACGTCGTTCTTTCGACTGAAATGACTACCTTTACAAAAATGACTTGTAACTTATTTTTCCGACTATAAACCTATACTTTTTCTGTTTAGATTCATAAAATAGAGTTCAATATGAAACCATAGCAATTTGATTCACTCAAAACGGATTTAAAATGAAGAAGTTATGGGTAAAACAAGATTGGATAATTTTTCTCATTTTAGCTACGTGAAAATTGGTAACAAATCTATTCCAACCATAACTTAATCAACTTGTATTGTATATTATGTAATCTTGAGATACCATAGACACGTATACAATGTTTCGACCTATCATGTCGACACATCTATATATATTTCGGAACAACCATAGACACTCTATATGTGAATGTTGGAGTTAGCTATACAGGGTTGAGGTTGATTCCAAAATATATATAGTTTGAGTTGTGATCAATACTGAGATACGTATACACTGGGTCGTAGATTGATTCAAGATAATATTTATCGATTTATTTCTGTACATCTAACTGCGGACAACTAGTTATAGGTTACTAACGAGGACAGCTGACTTAATAAACTTAAAACATCAAAATATATTAAAAGTGTTGTAAATATATTTTGAACATACTTTAATATATATGTATATATTGTTATAGGTTCGTGAATCAACAGTGGCCAAGTCTTACTTCCCGACGAAGTAAAAATCTGTGAAAGTGAGTTATAGTCCCACTTTTAAAATCTAATATTTTTGGGATGAGAATACATGCAGGTTTTATAAATGATTTACAAAATAGACACAAGTACGTGAAACTACATTCTATGGTTGAATTATCGAAATCGAATATGCCCCTTTTTATTAAGTCTGGTAATCTAAGAATTAGGGAACAGACACCCTAATTGACGCGAATCCTAAAGATAGATCTATTGGGCTTAACAAACCCCATCCAAAGTACCGGATGCTTTAGTACTTCGAAATTTATATCATATCCGAAGGGTGTCCCGGAATGATGGGGATATTCTTATATATGCATCTTGTTAATGTCGGTTACCAGGTGTTCACCATATGAATGATTTTTATCTCTATGTATGGGATGTGTATTGAAATATGAAATCTTGTGGTCTATTATTATGATTTGATATATATAGGTTAAACCTATAACTCACCAACATTTTTGTTGACGTTTTAAGCATGTTTATTCTCAGGTGATTATTAAGAGCTTCCGCTGTCGCATACTTAAATAAGGACGAGATTTGGAGTCCATGCTTGTATGATATTGTGTAAAAACTGCATTCAAGAAACTTATTTTGTTGTAACATATTTGTATTGTAAACCATTATGTAATGGTCGTGTGTAAACAGGATATTTTAGATTATCAGTATTTGATAATCTACGTAAAGTTTTTTTTAAACCTTTATCTATGAAATAAAGGTTATGGTTTGTTTTAAAAATGAATGCAGTCTTTGAAAAACGTCTCATATAGAGGTCAAAACCTCGCAACGAAATCAATTAATATGGAACGTTTTTAATCAATAAGAACGGGACATTTCAGTTGGTATCCGAGCGTTGGTCTTAGAGAACCAGAATTTTGCATTAGTGTGTCTTATCGAGTTTGTTAGGATGCATTAGTGAGTCTGGACTTCGACCGTGTTTTCTTTAAAAATGATTGCTTAACATTTTTGTTGGAAACTATATATTTTTAACATATGAATATTATGTGATATATTAATCTCTTAACGTGTTTGATATTATGTGATAGATGTCTACCTATAGAACAAGTCCCATTGACTCACCTAATAATAATGAAGAGTCAAATGTAAATTGGAATGATTCGTGGACTGATTCACAAGTTCCCGAAGAGGAACCGGAAGAAGAGTCGGAACCGGAAGAAGAATCAGAACCGGAAGAAGAATCGGAACCGGAAGAAGAAATAGAACCGGTGGGGGAAATAATAAAACGGTTAAGTAAAAGAGAATCCTCAACCAACCGACCAAGGTTAATTATGGTCAATGGTGTTTCCACCAAGGAAGCAAAATATTGGGAGGATTACCAATTCTCCGATGAATCGGATTCCGACGAGAATTCCGATGATGTTATAGAAATTACCCCAACTGAATTTAAAAAGGCAAAAGAAAATAATAAGGGAAAGGGCATAAAAATAGAGAAATCTAATTCCAACCCCGATGAACTTTATATGTATCGTCAACCCCCGAAGTCCTTAAGTTGTAACAATGACCCGGGAACCTCTAAACCACCAGGTTTTTCTAAACCAATGTGGACAACGACGGCTCGTATTAGGGGAACATCATATATCCCTAGAAACTTGGCAAAACGAACCAAAATCGAACAAGAAGAAACGAGCGAGTCGGAATAAGATAGTTATATTCGTGTGGTGTAATATATGTAATATAGTGTGCTTATGCTTTATGATATATGTAAAAATTGCTTGTATTAATAAGTATTTTTTTTATGAATCTAACTCTTGTCTATTTTACAGTATAAAAACACAAAATGGATAGACAACCCAATATTTTAAGAGACCTACCCGGAGACATGATTGATGAAATCTTGTCTAGAGTCGGTCAGAATTCCTCGGCACAACTATTTAAGGCGAGAACAGTTTGTAAGACATTCGAAGAACGTTCCAAGAATGCCTTGGTTTATAAAAGGCTTTCGTTCGGAAGATGGGGGATATCACATTGGGAAATCTATAAGTTACGATGTGTTTACTTTGACGCATATATTGCGGGGAACCCAAATGCTATTTTACGTAACGGGTTAAGAAATTATTTTGACTCAGTATATCCGAATATAGGACTTCGTGATTTAGAAAAAGCGGCTAACATGCAACATAAAGAAGCATGTTATGCTTACGGGTTAGTAATGTTCGCTTCTCACCAAAGTGAGAACAAGAACATCGGGCTACAACTATTAAACAAAACGTTCCCACAAGTAACGGAGTCGGTAATTGGGATAAGAAATGAGGTTTTTAGGTTATTACTAGACTGTTGGTCATTACGTAACCCTCGTCCCTTTGACGACGTTACAACACGTTGTCTTATCAACGGCCATAACGGTTATGTTCCACAAGACCAAGGATGGGAAGTAGTCCTAGTAAAACCAGAATGCATGACTTGTTTCTGGACGTATGAATTACGTGTCTTTATTGCCTTTGCTCAACGACTTGTGTACTAGCTAGAATTATCTTCACAACTATCTTGTATCAAAGTTATTGTGTGCTATATTTCATGCTTTATGTAAAATAAGCGGTATTGTAAGTTTGTAAAATATTGTATAAAAGTTTGAACGTGAAATATTATTACAATCAGTTTTTCATATAGAATTGTAGTAGTTGAATTGTATATTAGCTACTAAGTATGAACTTAACGGGTAGGTACTACCCGAATTTAAACTTATAAAATGCTAATATGAAGAAAAAGCTTTTATAAATGAGTTCATATTATGCTACGAAATACTATTAACTACTCTTAATATTCTGTATGATTAACTTGTTCCATTTAACTATTTTGAAGGAAATGGCACCGACTACTCGACACACCGTGAATATGAATGAAGAGGAATTCCGTACTTTTCTAGCTTCAAACATAGCCGCAGTACAGGCTGCGCTACATACCAACAATAACCTTGGATCTAGCAGTACAAGAAATCGTGTAGGATGCACCTACAAAGAATTCACTGCCTGCAAACCTTTGGAATTTGATGGAACCGAAGGACCGATCGGATTGAAACGGTGGACCGAGAAGGTTGAATCGGTGTTTGCCATAAGTAAGTGTACTGAAGAGGACAAAGTGAAGTACGCTACGCATACCTTCACAGGTTCTGCGTTAACATGGTGGAATACCTATCTAGAGCAAGTGGGACAAGATGATGCGTACGCACTACCGTGGTCAGCATTCAAGCACTTGATGAACGAGAAGTACCGTCCCAGAACCGAGGTCAATAAGCTCAAGACAGAACTTAGAGGGTTACGAACCCAAGGATTTGATATTACCACGTACGAAAGACGATTCACAGAATTGTGCCTATTGTGTCCGGGAGCATTCGAAGATGAGGAAGAGAAGATCGACGCGTTTGTGAAAGGATTACCGGAAAGAATCCAAGAAGATATAAGTTCACACGAGCCCGCCTCCATACAACAGGCATGTAGAATGGCTCACAAACTAGTGAACCAGATTGAAGAAAGAATTAAAGAACAGACTGCTGAAGAGGCCAATGTGAAGCAAGTCAAAAGAAAGTGGGAGGAAAACGGTGATAAGAATCACCAATACAACAACAACAGCAATTACAACAATAATCGCAACAATTATCCCAACAATCGCAACATCAATCGCAACTACAACAAACGGCCCAACAACAACAACAACAACAACAACAGCAACTACAACAATCATCCCAACAACAATAATAACCGCAACAACAACAACAATCAGAAGCAGCTATGCCAAAGGTGTGAAAAGAATCACTCGGGGTTCTGCACCAAATTTTGCAACAAGTGTAAAAGAAATGGTCATAGCGCGGCGAAGTGTGAGGTCTACGGACCAGGGGTTAATAGAACGAAAGGAACAAATGGTGTCGGAACGAGTAATGGCGGAGCAAGTAGTGTCGGAGCAAGTTATGCCAATGTAGTTTGTTATAAATGTGGAAAACCAGGCCACATTATTAGAAATTGCCCGAACCAGGAGAACACGAATGGACAAGGCCGTGGAAGAGTTTTCAATATTAATGCGATAGAGGCACAGGAAGACCCGGAGCTTGTTACGGGTACGTTTCTTATTGACAATAAATCTGCTTACGTTTTATTTGATTCGGGTGCGGATAGAAGCTATATGAGTAGAGATTTTTGTGCTAAATTAAGTTGTCCATTGACGCCTTTGGATAGTAAATTTTTACTCGAATTAGCAAATGGTAAATTAATTTCAGCAGATAATATATGTCGGAATCGAGAAATTAAACTGGTTAGCGAAAAATTTAAGATTGATTTGATACCAGTAGAGTTAGGGAGTTTTGATGTGATAATCGGTATGGACTGGTTGAAAGAAGTGAAAGCGGAGATCGTTTGTTACAAAAATGCAATTCGCATTATACGAGAAAAAGGAAAACCCTTAATGGTGTACGGAGAAAAGGGCAACACGAAGCTACATCTTATTAGTAATTTGAAGGCACAAAAACTAATAAGAAAAGGTTGCTATGCTGTTCTAGCACACGTCGAGAAAGTACAAACTGAAGAAAAGAGCATCAATGATGTTCCCATTGCAAAAGAATTTCCCGATGTATTTCCGAAAGAATTACCGGGATTACCCCCACATCGATCCGTTGAATTTCAAATAGATCTTGTACCAGGAGCTGCACCAATAGCTCGTGCTCCTTACAGACTCGCACCCAGCGAGATGAAAGAACTGCAAAGCCAATTACAAGAACTTTTAGAGCGTGGTTTCATTCGACCAAGCACATCACCGTGGGGAGCTCCTGTTTTGTTTGTCAAGAAGAAAGATGGTACATTCAGGTTGTGTATCGACTACCGAGAGTTGAACAAACTTACCATCAAGAACCGCTACCCACTACCGAGAATCGACGACTTATTTGATCAACTACAAGGCTCGTCTGTTTATTCAAAGATTGACTTACGTTCCGGGTATCATCAAATGCGGGTGAAAGAAGATGATATTCCAAAGACTGCTTTCAGAACACGTTACGGTCATTACGAGTTTATGGTCATGCCGTTTGGTTTAACTAATGCACCAGCTGTGTTCATGGACCTTATGAACCGAGTGTGTGGACCATACCTTGACAAGTTTGTCATTGTTTTCATTGATGACATACTTATTTACTCAAAGAATGACCAAGAACACGGTGAACATTTGAGAAAGGTGTTAGAAGTATTGAGGAAGGAAGAATTGTACGCTAAGTTTTCAAAGTGTGCATTTTGGTTGGAAGAAGTTCAATTCCTCGGTCACATAGTGAACAAAGAAGGTATTAAGGTGGATCCGGCAAAGATAGAAACTGTTGAAAAGTGGGAAACCCCGAAAACTCCGAAACACATACGCCAGTTTTTAGGACTAGCTGGTTACTACAGAAGGTTCATCCAAGACTTTTCCAGAATAGCAAAACCCTTGACTGCATTAACGCATAAAGGTAAGAAATTTGAATGGAATGATGAACAAGAGAAAGCGTTTCAGTTATTGAAGAAAAAGCTAACTACGGCACCTATATCGTCATTGCCTGAAGGGAATGATGATTTTGTGATTTATTGTGATGCATCAAAGCAAGGTCTCGGTTGTGTATTAATGCAACGAACGAAGGTGATTGCTTATGCGTCTAGACAATTGAAGATTCACGAACAAAATTATACGACGCATGATTTGGAATTAGGCGCGGTTGTTTTTGCATTAAAGACTTGGAGGCACTACTTATATGGGGTCAAAAGTATTATATATACCGACCACAAAAGTCTTCAACACATATTTAATCAGAAACAACTGAATATGAGGCAGCGTAGGTGGATTGAATTATTGAATGATTACGACTTTGAGATTCGTTACCACCCGGGGAAGGCAAATGTGGTAGCCGATGCCTTGAGCAGGAAGGACAGAGAACCCATTCGAGTAAAATCTATGAATATAATGATTCATAATAACATTACTACTCAAATAAAGGAGGCGCAACAAGGAGTTTTAAAAGAGGGAAATTTAAAGGATGAAATACCCAAAGGATCGGAGAAGCATCTTAATATTCGGGAAGACGGAACCCGGTATAGGGCTGAAAGGATTTGGGTACCAAAATTTGGAGATATGAGAGAAATGGTACTTAGAGAAGCTCATAAAACCAGATACTCAATACATCCTGGAACGGGGAAGATGTACAAGGATCTCAAGAAACATTTTTGGTGGCCGGGTATGAAAGCCGATGTTGCTAAATACGTAGGAGAATGTTTGACGTGTTCTAAGGTCAAAGCTGAGCATCAGAAACCATCAGGTCTACTTCAACAACCCGAAATCCCGGAATGGAAATGGGAAAACATTACCATGGATTTCATCACTAAATTGCCAAGGACTGCAAGTGGTTTTGATACTATTTGGGTAATAGTTGATCGTCTCACCAAATCAGCACACTTCCTACCAATAAGAGAAGATGACAAGATGGAGAAGTTAGCACGACTGTATTTGAAGGAAGTCGTCTCCAGACATGGAATACCAATCTCTATTATCTCTGATAGGGATGGCAGATTTATTTCAAGATTCTGGCAGACATTACAGCAAGCATTAGGAACTTGTCTAGACATGAGTACTGCCTATCATCCACAAACTGATGGGCAGAGCGAAAGGACGATACAAACGCTTGAAGACATGCTACGAGCATGTGTTATTGATTTCGGAAACAGTTGGGATCGACATCTACCGTTAGCAGAATTTTCCTACAACAACAGCTACCATTCAAGCATTGAGATGGCGCCGTTTGAAGCACTTTATGGTAGAAAGTGCAGGTCTCCGATTTGTTGGAGTGAAGTGGGGGATAGACAGATTACGGGTCCGGAGATTATACAAGAAACTACCGAGAAGATCATCCAAATTCAACAACGGTTGAAAACCGCCCAAAGTCGACAAAAGAGCTACGCTGACATTAAAAGAAAAGATATAGAATTTGAAATTGGAGAGATGGTCATGCTTAAAGTTGCACCTTGGAAAGGCGTTGTTCGATTTGGTAAACGAGGGAAATTAAATCCAAGGTATATTGGACCATTCAAGATTATTGATCGTGTCGGACCAGTAGCTTACCGACTTGAGTTACCTCAACAACTCGCGGCTGTACATAACACTTTCCACGTCTCGAATTTGAAGAAATGTTTTGCTAAAGAAGATCTCACTATTCCGTTAGATGAAATCCAAATCAACGAAAAACTTCAATTCATCGAAGAACCCGTCGAAATAATGGATCGTGAGGTTAAAAGACTTAAGCAAAACAAGATACCAATTGTTAAGGTTCGATGGAATGCTCGTAGAGGACCTGAGTTCACCTGGGAGCGTGAAGATCAGATGAAGAAGAAATACCCGCATCTATTTCCAGAAGATTCGTCAACACCTTCAACAGCTTAAAATTTCGGGACGAAATTTATTTAACGGGTAGGTACTGTAGTGACCTGAAATTTTCCACGTTTATATATGTTAATTGAGATTGATATTTACATGATTAAATGTTTCCAACATGTTAAGCAATCAAACTTGTTAAGACTTGATTAATTGAAATATGTTTCATATAGACAATTGACCACCCAAGTTGACCGGTGATTCACGAACGTTAAAACTTGTAAAAACTATACAATGACATATATATGGTTATATATATAGTTAGCATGTTTTTATTATAAGTATGTATCTCATTAGGTATTTTAACATTGAGTTATATACATAAAAATGAGACTATTAATTTAAGAAACTCGAAAATGATATATATAACGATTATCGTTATAACAACGTCTTACTAGGTACATATGAATCATATTAAAATATTGATACACTTGGTTAATTATGTTAAATGATAAGTAAATATATTATTAAGTGTATTAACAATTAAATACATATGTAAAAATAAGACTACTAACTTAATGATTTCGAAACGAGACATATATGTAACGATTATCGTTGTAACGACATTTAACTGTATATACATCATACTAAGATATATTATATATCATAATATCATGATAATATAATAATTTAACATCTCATTTGTTATAATAAACAATGGGTTAACAACATTCAACAAGATCGTTAACCTAAAGGTTTCAAAACAACATTTACATGTAACGACTAACGATGACTTAACGACTCAGTTAAAATGTATATACATGTAGTGTTTTAATATGTATTTATACACTTTTGAAAGACTTCAATACACTTATCAAAATACTTCTACTTAACAAAAATGCTTACAATTACATCCTCGTTCAGTTTCATCAACAATTCTACTCGTATGCACCTGTATTCGTACTCGTACAATACACAGCTTTTAGATGTATGTACTATTGGTATATACACTCCAATGATCAGCTCTTAGCAGCCCATGTGAGTCACCTAACACATGTGAGAACCATCATTTGGCAACTAGCATGAAATATCTCATAAAATTACAAAAATATGAGTAATCATTCATGACTTATTTACATGAAAACAAAATTACATATCCTTTATATCTAATCCATACACCAACGACCAAAAACACCTACAAACACTTTCATTCTTCAATTTTATTCATCTAATTGATCTCTCTCAAGTTCTATCTTCAAGTTCTAAGTGTTCTTCATATATTTTACAAGTTCTAGTTACATAAAATCAAGAATACTTTCAAGTTTGCTAGCTCACTTCCAATCTTGTAAGGTGATCATCCAACCTCAAGAAATCTTTGTTTCTTACAGTAGGTTATCATTCTAATACAAGGTAATAATCATATTCAAACTTTGGTTCAATTTCTATAACTATAACAATCTTATTTCAAGTGATGATCTTACTTGAACTTGTTTTCGTGTCATGATTCTGCTTCAAGAACTTCGAGCCATCCAAGGATCCATTGAAGCTAGATCCATTTTTCTCTTTTCCAGTAGGTTTATCCAAGGAAATTAAGGTAGTAATGATGTTCATAACATCATTCGATTCATACATATAAAGCTATCTTATTCGAAGGTTTAAACTTGTAATCACTAGAACATAGTTTAGTTAATTCTAAACTTGTTCGCAAACAAAAGTTAATCCTTCTAACTTGACTTTTAAAATCAACTAAACACATGTTCTATATCTATATGATATGCTAACTTAATGATTTAAAACCTGGAAACACGAAAAACACCGTAAAACCGAATTTACGCCGTCGTAGTAACACCGCGGGCTGTTTTGGGTTAGTTAATTAAAAACTATGATAAACTTTGATTTAAAAGTTGTTATTCTGAGAAAATGATTTTTATTATGAACATGAAACTATATCCAAAAATTATGGTTAAACTCAAAGTGGAAGTATGTTTTCTAAAATGGTCATCTAGACGTCGTTCTTTCGACTGAAATGACTACCTTTACAAAAATGACTTGTAACTTATTTTTCCGACTATAAACCTATACTTTTTCTGTTTAGATTCATAAAATAGAGTTCAATATGAAACCATAGCAATTTGATTCACTCAAAACGGATTTAAAATGAAGAAGTTATGGGTAAAACAAGATTGGATAATTTTTCTCATTTTAGCTACGTGAAAATTGGTAACAAATCTATTCCAACCATAACTTAATCAACTTGTATTGTATATTATGTAATCTTGAGATACCATAGACACGTATACAATGTTTCGACCTATCATGTCGACACATCTATATATATTTCGGAACAACCATAGACACTCTATATGTGAATGTTGGAGTTAGCTATACAGGGTTGAGGTTGATTCCAAAATATATATAGTTTGAGTTGTGATCAATACTGAGATACGTATACACTGGGTCGTGGATTGATTCAAGATAATATTTATCGATTTATTTCTGTACATCTAACTGCGGACAACTAGTTATAGGTTACTAACGAGGACAGCTGACTTAATAAACTTAAAACATCAAAATATATTAAAAGTGTTGTAAATATATTTTGAACATACTTTAATATATATGTATATATTGTTATAGGTTCGTGAATCAACAGTGGCCAAGTCTTACTTCCCGACGAAGTAAAAATCTGTGAAAGTGAGTTATAGTCCCACTTTTAAAATCTAATATTTTTGGGATGAGAATACATGCAGGTTTTATAAATGATTTACAAAATAGACACAAGTACGTGAAACTACATTCTATGGTTGAATTATCGAAATCGAATATGCCCCTTTTTATTAAGTCTGGTAATCTAAGAATTAGGGAACAGACACCCTAATTGACGCGAATCCTAAAGATAGATCTATTGGGCTTAACAAACCCCATCCAAAGTACCGGATGCTTTAGTACTTCGAAATTTATATCATATCCGAAGGGTGTCCCGGAATGATGGGGATATTCTTATATATGCATCTTGTTAATGTCGGTTACCAGGTGTTCACCATATGAATGATTTTTATCTCTATGTATGGGATGTGTATTGAAATATGAAATCTTGTGGTCTATTATTATGATTTGATATATATAGGTTAAACCTATAACTCACCAACATTTTTGTTGACGTTTTAAGCATGTTTATTCTCAGGTGATTATTAAGAGCTTCCGCTGTCGCATACTTAAATAAGGATGAGATTTGGAGTCCATGCTTGTATGATATTGTGTAAAAACTGCATTCAAGAAACTTATTTTGTTGTAACATATTTGTATTGTAAACCATTATGTAATGGTCGTGTGTAAACAGGATATTTTAGATTATCAGTATTTGATAATCTACGTAAAGTTTTTTTTAAACCTTTATCTATGAAATAAAGGTTATGGTTTGTTTTAAAAATGAATGCAGTCTTTGAAAAACGTCTCATATAGAGGTCAAAACCTCGCAACGAAATCAATTAATATGGAACGTTTTTAATCAATAAGAACGGGACATTTCAGTTTGGATATGAGTACCGCGTATCATCCGCAAACCGACGGGCAGAGTGAAAGAACGATTCAGACTCTTGAAGACATGCTCAGGGCATGTGTGATCGATTTTGGAAACGGATGGGATAAATATCTACCATTAGCAGAATTCTCGTATAATAATAGTTATCATGCGAGCATTAAAGCTGCGCCATTCGAAGCATTGTACGGAAGGAAGTGTAGATCTCCTATTTGTTGGAATGAAGTAGGAGATCGACAATTAACTGGTCCCGAGATCATACACGAAACAACTGAGAAGATAGTACAAATCAAGGAGAGATTGAAAACAGCCCGTAGTCGCCAAAAGAGCTACGCCGATGTTCGAAGGAAACCATTAGAGTTTCAGATCGGTGACATGGTTATGTTAAAGGTGTCACCGTGGAAAGGTGTAATACACTTCGGAAAAAGGGGTAAACTGAACCCAAGATATGTAGGCCCGTTCAAGATTATCGAACGCATTGGACCGGTAGCTTATCGACTCGAGTTACCACAACAACTCGTCGGAGTACATAATACATTTCACGTCTCAAACCTTAAGAAGTGTCTTGCAAAGGAAGATCTCACCATTCCTCTTGAAGAAATCCATGTCGATGAGAAACTACAATTCATCGAAGAACCAATCGAAATCATGGACCGTGAAGTTAAACAGCTCAAGCAGAACAACATACCGATCGTTAAGGTTCGTTGGAATGCTCGAAGAGGTCCTGAGTTTACTTGGGAACGAGAGGATCAGATGAAACAAAAGTATCCACACTTGTTTCTCGATGACGCAAAATAGGTACAATTTTAAAATTTCGGGACGAAATTTATTTAACGGGGAGGTAATGTAACGACCCGCACTTTTTCGATCGTTCTATACTTATAAGATTAATATTTACATAAATTAAACCTTACCAACATGATAAGCAATCCAAATTGTTGAGATTTATGTTTCCGAAAAGAGATTTACACAACGTTTGACTGTCTAGTTTGACCGGTGATATCACGAACTATATAATATATGATAATTATACGTTTGTGTATATATATGTATATATACATATTTAACATGATTTATGGATGTTTTAATATCTCATTTTGTATTAATAACAATAAGGTATAACTATATTTTGAAACTACTAACTTAAGTTTTCAAAACGATAACCATACGTAACGTTATTTGACATAAATACTTATGACCTATAATGTTTATACATATATCGTATATATAATGTATTTAATCACTTTTTAAGGACTTAAATACATAAAACCATATAAGTATATTCACAAAAGATAGCTATATTTGAATTCTCATTCCGTTTTCACAAGATTTCTATACGTATATCTAGAGTATATGTACTCGTATCATACCTAGCTTCTATACGTATTTACTATTGGTAAATACACATCAAATCACCACCTAACTAGCCCTTGTTACTGCCCTAAGGTAGAGGTAATTGCTTTTGTATGATTGTTTGACAAATACACAAGATTACAAGCTAAAAATTTTGTCTTCATACCCCCTTAATCACGTTTTTATAGGAGTATCATGGATCATCATTTTGATTCATTTTAACTTCCATTTTCTAGCTAAAAACACACACTCTTTCAAGAACCTTAAACTCCATAACAATCCAGCAAGTTACCAAGAAGATCTAGCCATAAAAACCTTACTTAATCACCATAAGAAAACTCTTACAACAACACTTCAAGAATCCTTCCAAGAACACAAACTTACTTCCAATCTTTCATCCAATTCCATCACCCTTTTGGTTCTAGCTTTTTACTCCTCTTTTACAGCAACCTTGTCCAAGGAACTTGAGGTAGTAACTATGTTCATAACCTTATTCGATTCATATATATATAGCTATCTTATTTTGTGGTATAAAATTTTAACAACAAGAACATAGTTTGAATGTTTTCAAACTTGTTTGCAAACTAAATAGATCCTTCTAACTTAACTTTTAAAATACTTCAAGACCTGTAATATATCTTAAATATATGCTAATTTAACAAGGTTTAACTTGGTTTTTCAAAGAACACCTTAAAAACTGAATTTACGACGTCGGAATGCAACCGGGGGCTATTTTGGGTTGGATAATTAAAAACCATCTTGAACTTTGAATTGGAGGTTTATATTCTGGAAAAAAATGATATTTCTTATGAATATGTTAACACATAAAAATTTCATGATTTAACTCAAAGTATAAGTATTTTTAGAAAAATAATCATTTAAGGTTGTTTACATGATGGAAAATGATCAACTTCATAAGTTTCACCAAAGTTTGACCTATGACCTGTGATTTCGAATACAAACTAAGGTATTTACAGTTCATATTCTTAAAGAGGGACTCGATCCAAGGAAGTGGCAAGTTGAACCAACGAAAACGGAGTTGTAACGAAGAAACTATGACCAAAACGAAATCGGATATCCAAGACTAATTTAGCTACGTGATTAATTGGGAAAAATTAAATAAATCACATCTTTCTAAAATAACATGATATTTTATATATATGTACTCATAATTTAATTTTATATGGTTCAGGATCACCCGTAAACAATACGAGAAGATTAATCATAAGATCCCATGATTGTACGCAACACGTCATTTGACAACACCGGTACTTTATGTACGCAACACGTCATTTGACAACACAGGTACCGTGGGTCAAGATTAATCCCGACCAATACGAATACGATGGGGTTTTATTTATTTCGATGGGGGTTTTATTTATTTATTAAACACCTAAATATGAACCATTAAAATTGAATTACTAACATCGGACTGCTAACTACGGACTAAGGAATTATTAAAAGTATTAAAAGTATTATAAGTATATATATGTGACGATTGTTTAAAAAGAAAAGGTATTGATATATTATATATGGATAGGTTCGTGATATCAATCGGAGACCAAGTCAAAATTACATATCTTCAAGACAAAAGTGAGTATATAGTCCCACTTTTAAACTCTAAATATTTCGGGATGAGAATACATATATTTTATGTTTTACGATATGGACACAAGTAACTGAAAAATATATTCTACGTTGAGTTGTACCACTGGCATACTTCCCTGTAGCTTGGTAACTGTTATTTACAGCGGTATTGTAAACGCGAATCCTGTTGATAGATCTATCGGGCCTGACAACCCCAACCGGACTGGACGACCAGTATTCAACGGTTGCACAGTACTTCGTTTCGTGACTACACTTGGTACGGTGTAGTAAGATTTCATAATAAAGGGAATATGCGACGTGATTAAATGTTAAGTATGGTTACCAAGTGCTCAACCACTTAGAATATTTTTATTAAAACGTTTATATATGAAATCTTGTGGTCTATATATATATTGCTGCCAGCATTAAACCTATATCTCACCAACTTTATGTTGACGTTTTAAACATGTCTATTCTCAGGTGATAATTAGAAGCTTCCGCTGCAACATGTTGAATTTAAACAAGATCTTGAGTATGCATATTTGTGTCAAAAATAAAACTGCATATCGGAGGATTTGTAATGTAAAATATGCTAGAAATCGTATTGTTATCATCACATGTAAAGTTTGTAAGTCTAAGATTATCGCTAAACGATAATCATCTTTTTATTGTCTAAAGCTTGTATTAAAATAAGAGTTATGGTTTGTAATGTAAAATAAATGCAGTTGTTCTTTTAAAAATGTCGCATATAGAGGTCAATACCTCGCAATGAAATCATACGTTATCTAACTCGTTCTTATGGTTAAGGACGGGTTATGACACAGTTTGTACAAGAGAATTTTTAATTACAATCTTTATGAAAACATATATACATATATATTTTCTTCAGATGTATTCATGGATTTAATGAGTTAATATAATATTAAACTCATTTGCTTTTCGGTTGGAACAAGAATAAATAATCTCTAAAACTTTAGAGATTACATATTCTACATGTCGAACGAAGATCATACTCAAAGTACAGATGATAATATTGAAGCATGGATTGTTGATGGTACTGGTGCTGTCATTGATTGTACTGTTGGTGCCGGTGATGTTGCTGAAGCTGGTACATTTTGCACCATATTCTCCGAATAGATTTTTCGAGCGCGAAGTTCGTTGACTTATTACTCCAGGATGATTGTCGGTCGGAACGAGCGGATGAATAAGGTTCAGAATTGTGGATAGAATATAATCTTGTTGAGTTACCCTGGAAATGAGACTGAAAATGGTGTCTCGAACAGGTTCGCCGGTAAACGCTTCAGGTTCATTATCAAGAGGTGAATTCGGTTGGTGGAAGGGATCGCCTTCTTCGCGTCTCCATTGATTAAGTCGACTACGAATTCATCAGATGAATTGGGAATGACTGATTGATTGATTCATTCTGGTGACATCGCTTTCGGAGCTTAGGTGAATATCCATGTCGGAATAGCTGTCGGAATAACTATCGGAATAGCTATCGAAATCTGAGGGACTCGAACTGGTTGAGGGATTCATCTCGTACAATCAGATGAAGGATTTTCGATAAGAAATAGATTATAGGATGTAGATTAGTACTCTGCAATACATAATTTACATATGCATATATAATACTAAAATCCCATAAGTTACGGAGGAATCTACAGAAAATGTCAGGCAAAGTTTATAATAACATATACGCTAAGATATGAATTAGCAGATATGCTAAGATATGAATTTTGTCCATACACTAATCATACAATCAATGCAGTAAAACGTGTATAGACTAAAAATGATAAGCAAGTGATTCTCTAAAAATGATAAGCAGGAAATTTTTGACACGAAATGATAAGCAAAACTTTTGACATGCAGACACGGTCGAAGTCCAGACTCACTAATGCATCCTAACGACTTATCAGTTAGACACACTATTGCAGACCTGGTTCGCTAAGACCATCGCTCTGATACCAACTGAAAGGACCCGTCCTAATCCATCTGGACGAAGTCCATATCGATTATAAACGATTCCCAACAGTTGATTACATCGCGAGGTACTTGACCTCTATATGATACATTTTACAAACATTGCATTCGTTTTGAAAAGACAATCTTTCATTACATCTGAAGTTGACAGACATGCATACCATTTCATAATATATCCAACTATAATTGACTTAATAATGATCTTGATAAACTTAACGACTCGAATGCAACGTCTTTTGAAATATGTCATGAATGACTCCAAGTAATATCTTTAAAATGATCAAATGCACAGCGGAAGATTTCTTTCGTACCTGAGAATAAACATGCTTTCATGTGTCAACCAAAAGGTTGGTGAGTTCATTAGTTTAGCATAAATAATCATTTCATAATTTTAATAGACCACAAGATTTCATATTTCCAATTCTCATAAACATAAGTCCCATGCATAGAGACAAAAATATCATTCATATGGATTGAACACCCGGTAACCGGCATTCACAATATACATATAAGAATATCCCCATCATTCCGGGATCCTCCATCGGACATGATAAAAATTTCGAAGTACTAAAGCATCCGGTACTTTGGATGGGGCTTGTTGGGCCCGATAGATCTATCTTTAGAGTTCGCGTCAATTAGGTTGTCTGTTCCCTAATTCTTAGATTACCAGACTTAATAAAAAGGGGCATATTCGATTTCGATAATTCAACCATAGAATGTAGTTTCACGTACTTGTGTCTATTTTGTAAATCATTTATAAAAGCAGCGCATGTATTCTCAGTCCCAAAAATGTAAAGAGTAAAAGGGAGCAAATGAAACTCACCATACTGTATTTTGTAGTAAAAATACATATAATGACATTGAACAACTGAACAATGCAGGGTTGGCCTCGGATTCACGAACCTATATCAATCATATATTTATACGTATAATATTAATCAACTAAATTTATAATGTATTTAGATATAATATATTTGTATATTATGTATCACTTAATAAAAATAATATTTTGTTTTAAGATGTAAAACTATGTAATATTAGTTTAGATATTTAATAATTTATGTTTTAGATAAATAATATTTGTGTAATAATAATAATTATAATAAGTTTAATAAAAATGATAATTTTAATGATAATACTAATAATAAAATGTTATATGTTAATACCTTTATTAATAATAATAATAATAATAATAATAATAATAATAATAATGATAATAATAATAATAATAATAATAATAATAATAATAATAATAATAATAATAATAATAATAATAAAAATAATAATAATAATAATAAAAATAAAAATAAAAATAAGTTACAACCTTTGAAGGGAAGCTCGATAAAAAGAACACCTCGGCCGAGACTCGAACTCGCAACCCCTCGCTCACCCGCAAATCCCTTAACCAATCCACTGTTCGTAAATTCTGTTTTAAGAACCAACTCAAATCTATTTAATCTATATTAAGGATCCATAACACAAGCCCATGTTTATCTCGGCCCAACACCTCAAGTTCTGCCAACGGCCCAAGTCCAGATTATAAATATATATAAAAAAGAAGCAGTCGTCAATGCCTGGTTTCGAACCCAGGACCTCTCAGTTAAACACAGCCCTCCTAACCATTACTCTACTTGTTCATTTTTGTTTTAAATCATGGATTACAATTTATAACCCGAATATCTGTCTGTTTTCTTATCATCGATACCCTATGTCGATTTCACAGTATCATCGTCATCAATACACATAATTGTTTTACACAGATCCTAAATATCATCATCATCTCATACATGTATCATTTTCTCATACATGTTCGAATTACCATCATCATTATGCAATGAGCTTCGTTATCATTAACATCATCTAACCCGTTCTAAATCTTAATCGTCTATTCATCATTATCTACATCATAACTTACATCTATCATCATCATTATCATATAGACTTAATTCAAGAACAATTGTTTCATTTGTGGGTCTCGTTTGCAAACAGTAACAAGCAAAACATCACAATAGAAAAACTTGGTTCTTGAGTGGATACGTCCTTGGCTCATCTAAAGCTCACACACTCCAAGGGTCCAACACATCAAACAACAAAAGCTCGGGTTGCAGATTCGTGAAGCGGTAGTTTAAAGAAAAGGTGATAGGGTTTTCTTGATTAAAAAAAAATAAAGAATAGGTACATGATTAAAGCAATCATCTTTATAGCATCATCATCACGTCTCTATCCTCATCTAACCCATTTGTTGTGTTCGGTAATAGCTGATCAAGTGGGTTCCATAAGCCCCACACTATATAAATTAATCAATTAAATGGGTATATTTTTGGATTACGCCTCATCAATATACCATTAATCACTCCACCTTTATTAAATTATTAATCCCATTAATTCCCACTAACAAATTATGATGACAAGTGGGTCTTGTTTGATTTAATCTGGTCGATCATGAAAGAAAAATATAGTAGTAACTTTGTTTGAGTAATAATATAGTAGTTGATCATTTAATGATGGTTTTTCATTGGTTTCTGGTCTCATAATGAAAACAGAAACAGAAATAGTGAAGCAGCAGAAGTGGATTTGCAGAAGGTAATGGTTTCGTGATCTGCAGATATGGGAAGCAAGCATACTAGTATTGTTTAGTTTAAATATGAAACAGAAAGGCTGTAGCAGCGGTAGTAACATACCATGATAAAATCTAAAAGAAAATGGCGATTGTGATGGATTCTTGATTACGGCTGACACAGGAAACAGTCAACAAAAGTAGTAGCAATGATAATATGTATTGTAGCGATCATGTGACATGGGAACAGCAGTTGAAGATGAAGACAACATTTGGGTCTTCGTTAAACAGAAAAAAAATAGGAGATTATAATGGTCAAGTGATTGTGCGTGGTGGTTTATTGTGGGTTTGATCGAATAGCAACAAGAATGGTGTTGATATGGGTTTGATAATTCATAAGAAGGAAGAAAGAAATAAAGAGAGAGATGAAAGAACTTGAATGAGTTTTGTTTTAAAAAAAATGAAGTCGTTTGATTTATTGCATATGGTAGTTGACAGCTTATTTACCAGGTACAGAAATTTATAAAAAAATAATAGAAGTTGAATGTGATTGTAAACCACTTTTGTTGGTATCTGTTGATCCTTTTATGACTTTGAATCAATTTGGAGACAGGGTTGATAATATATAATAGTTTGATCGATACCTCTAACAAATTTGTACGAATTTCCCATTTTATATAATTAACTAATATTAATGATTAATAAATAATAATAATAGTAATAATAATAATAATAATAATATTTGTATTAATAATAATATTAATATTACTATTAATCATAAAAATGATAATAAAGATATCAATAATAGAGTGTGTTATTTTCTTATATTTATAACTATAAAAATTCTAATGATATTAACAATATTATTAAAGAGATTAATAATTATAAATATTCATAATAACCTAAATTTATAATTTTACTACTAATTATAATGATATAATGAATTAGATGTATCAATATCATACTAATGTTAATATTAATATTATATTAGTATTAATAATGAAAATAAATATAATAATGTTAATGTAACACTTATATTTTAATTTGTGCTTAAATTTAAATGTTATAGTTTATTGATCATGTATTAGTTAATAATTATATAATACATACATATATATATATATATATATATATATATATATATATATATATATATATATATATATATATATATATATATATATATATATATATATATATATATATATATATATATATATATATGTTTAGTATTTATACTTTTCAATATAATAATAATTATTTATAGAGATCATAAATTTATAATATTATCATATGTATATGTATATATATTCATATGATAGTAACCTAATTACTTTATTTATTATTTTACATTTTAATTAAAATGATTAAAGTGTATTTTATCAATTCAAGCTATTGTATATACACTTATATTTATATTTGTATGTATATACATTTATATTTATTTACACACAATAGTTCGTGAATCGTCGGAAATAGTCAAAGGTTATCTGAATCCATGTAAACATTTTCAAGAATTTTGAGACTCATGTATATAAACTTTGCTTATTGTGTCGAATTCATGTTAAGGCTTAGTTTAAATTTGGTCGGAAATTCCCGGGTCGTCACAGAATCATTAGCAGGATATCGATTCAAATGTTTTCTAGATGCAGCTAAGGGATATCATCAAATCCCGATGGCTTTAAAGGATGAAGACAAAACGGCTTTTCACACGACGGAAGGCATATTCTGTTAAATGAAAATGCCTTTTGGTTTGAAGAATGTAGGAGCAACATATCAACGACTTATTGATATGGCGTTTAAGGATCAAATTGGGTGAAACTTAGAAGCTTACGTTGATGACATTGTCATCAAAAGTCATACTGAAGAAAAGATGTTACGAGATATACAGGAAACTTTTGCATCTCTGCGAAAAATTAACATGAAATTAAATCCCAAGAAGTGCACGTTTGGTATGGAAGAGGGAAAATTCTTAGGTCATATTGTCACAGAACGTGGAATTAAAGCTAATCCTAAGAAAATTCAAGCAATTGAAGATATGAAGTCACCAACTAGCAAGAAGGATGTTCAACGGTTACATGGATGTCTAGAAGCATTAACAAGATTCTTGTCCAAAGCAGTTGAAAAGTCACTTCCATTCATGAAGGTGTTAAAGGGCTATTTGAATAAAAAAGATTTTATGTGGACGGCGGAAGCCGAAAATGCATTCCAAGAGATCAAGCAGTTGTTAAAAACATTACCTACGTTAACAGCACCAAAAGAGGGGGAAACCCTAATTTTATACTTAGCTGTCTCAAAGGAAGCAATAAGTTATGTTCTAATCACAGAACGGAGCGGCGTGCAAATGCCCATATATTTTGTTAGCAATGTGTTGCAGCTTAGTGAAACAAATTATCCACCACTTCACCGAATGGTTTATGCCCTTGTGCATACTGCACGACGTCTACGAAGATATTTTCAAGGTCATCCCATCTTAGTGTTGACAGATCAACCATTGAAGCAAATACTCCGGCGCCCAGAATCATCTGGCCGTTTAGCGAAATGGGCCATCGAGTTGGGGGAGTATGAAATCAATTTTCTCCTCGAAATGCAGTTAAAGGGCAAATTTTGGCAGATTTCCTCTTGGAGACAAATGAAAAAGTAGAGTATGACAACAAAATGGCACCATCACAGCATGAGTGGGAGTTACACACTGATGGGGCATCCAGTGAAGAGGGAACAGGTGCAGGGCTAGTTTTAACAAGTCCAGACGGTGAAGAATATACTTATGCACTAAAATTCTGTTTTTATGCTTCAAACAATGAAGCAGAGTATGAGGCGTTACTCTCCGGCCTCCGCATAGCGGTAGAAATGGGCATAACAAATTTACGAGCGTATGTTGATTCTCAAATTGTTGCCCAGCAGGTTAATGGAACATTCGATGCAAGGGATGCATCCATGAGGCAATATGTAAAGTTGCTGGAAGCAATTTCAAAGAAATTTGATAACCTTGAAGTCGTGCAAATCCCTCGAAATAAGAACAAAAAAGCTGATGTTTTGAGCAAGTTAGCCACGTTAACATTTGCTCATTTGCACAAACGAGTGTTGGTTGAAGAACTTAAGGAGAAATCAATACATGGAAAACCAATTATTGCAATAGTTGAAGAAGCTAAGGAAACTTGGATGACTCCATATTTGAGATATTTGCATGACGGATGGTTACCTGTTGATAAGGCGGAAGCAAGAAGAATAAGAGTGACTGCACCAATGTATGAAATAGTTAGTGGCGTCCTTTATCGAAAATCATACAATGGTCCATTGTTAAGGTGTCTAACCGATGATGAAGCGTTAAAGGTGGTCAAAGAAATGCATGAAGGAGTCTGTTCGCAACATTCCGGTTTCCGTACTGTGGCGTCACGGATCATGCGACAAGGGTATTTTTGGCATTCACTTTATCGGGATGTTGCAGAAATCATCAAAACATGTGAGAATTGTCAGATGCATGGAACAATTCAGCGTCTTCCAAAGTATGACTTGATACCGGTATCATCCGCTTGGCCGTTCTGTAAATGGGCTATTGACATTGTGGGGCCATTCAATAGGTGCACTGGTAATGCTAAGTTCTTGGTGGTAGCAATCGATTTTTTCACGAAATGGGTTGAAGCAAAGGCTTTAGCAAAAATCACAGGAGAAAATGTCAAGAAATTTGTTTGGCATGATATTATATGCCGTTATGGGGTGCCAAATGAAATAGTTAGCGATAACGGCAAGCAATTTGCAGAAAATCCATTTCGGAGTTGGTGTGAAGAGCTGGGCATCAAACAAAATTTTACATCTGTTGCTCATCCTCAAGCGAACGGATAAGTGGAGGTTACCAACAAGGAAATTGTTGCTGGCATTAAGGCACGATTAGGTCTAAGTCAAACTGGATGGGTGGATGAATTGCCAAATGTATTGTGGGCACACCGGACGACGCCAAAGCGGAGCACGGGGGAAACACCTTTCAGTCTGGTGTATGGAACAGAGGCAGTGATACCGGCTGAGATATTTGTGCCAACGCAACGCATTATGGCATTTGATATTGAGGTTAATTCTGAGGCGTTAAGAGAGAATCTCAATTTATTGGAGGAAAGAAGGTTGATGGCCGCCATCCGGCAAGCGGATCACAAACATAAAATGGCAAAATATTATAACAAGAAAGTGCAGCATGTGCAATTTGAAGTAGGTGATTTAGTACTACGTGATAATGAAGCAAGCAGGCAAATCAAATTTTGAAAGCTAGCCCCAAAATGGGAAGGACCTTATAAGGTCACGAAAGTAAATCATAACGGATCCTACATGCTTGCTGCGCCTTCCGGCGAGCAATATGAAAGAGCTTGGAATGCAATGAATTTAAAGAAATTTTATGCGTAGCACTATATGCATGGACAGCTTGATCAACTGTCAAATGCATGAGATATAGTCATAAATGTAAAAATTTCTTTAAAAAATATGAATAATAGCAATTATTCTTATGGTAATATTTTTCAAATTTTATCCGACCAAGGATTTTTTAGCCCAGGTGTCACATAGCTGTGTGTCATCCCTACCCGCAGAAAGAAAGAGAGCCTTTCGGTGGTAGAAGTACAATCATACTCAAAATGGTTGTATCGATAGTGAGACATGTAGAACTCACTAAAACATCGAAGCGATGAAACGAATCTACAAAAAATGTCATGACACATATACACAAAATACAAAACAAAACAGAAAACGGATCATAGTGTCCAGCAAAATATCTAAAGGCGAAAATAATTCATAACTTTTCCTCATGAATTTCATGACGGAAGGCGTATGGCGGAGAATATGTTTTTAATATTCATAACTATAATGATTGCAACGTACAATCTCAGTATCTTGAACATTGTTCAGTACAATAATCTTACTAAGTTACATCATATCTTTCTAATATACATAACTAAATGCAATATTAAGCGTTATGTAAAAGCAGATGTATAAAAACATAATGTTTTATTCATTCTGTGGAGTGTAATTCAATACATCATCTATTGTTACATCCGGCCTTTTACACAGATTTTCAAGATCAGAAAACTTTATATTTTCTATTGAGGCACCGGCTTCATCAGTCTCTAAAATAGCATTTTCATTAATTTTTGATGTGATTACCTCAGGAAGAGGATTTGGAAGTTCTGGTAGTTTTTTCTTCATAAAGTTGAAAAAATTTAACCGTTCAGCAGATTTTGCAAGGCGGACAAACTCACGGATTCTGTGAGATAGTGCCTGACAGTTAAAGACACGCTCTACAAGTGCAGGAATGCCAGTTATCATTCCTTTTTCATTCTCCTCTTTGGCTTTAAGCTGTTCCTTCAATATGTTATTTTCCTCAACTAATTTTTCTTTCTCCTTCACTAGTTCATCAATTTTGCTCAGATGCCGTGTTTCTCTGAAGGATAGTACTTTAACTTGCTCCTTATATTCCGCCCTCTGACTGTTGCAATTTTCATAATGCCTCTTCATTGTCTCGTATTCCCTCTTCATCTCTGTGGCTATTCGTTCAGCCTTGGTTACTTTCTCTTTTTCAGCAGATAGCTCCTTATTTGTAGTGACTTCACTGTTCTGCAAATCAGATAGGCGTTGAAGGTCATTCAAACCAGAAGCAATGTTGAGAATAATGCTTTGTGCCTTAACTTTCTTGGCATCTGCATCAGATAAGTTGCTAAAAAATTGCGCTAGTGAAGGACACACCATGGCATTCAGAAAAGTCGTGAAATCTTCATACGAATGTGGTGGTCCTTTTAAAAGAGAAGAGAGCATGTTTGTGTCAAGATTGGGAAGCGTAATTTGTTGTTGAGAAGAACTAGGGCCAGCTCCCTGTTGAGCAGATGACGAAGGAATTTGACCAGTTCTTCTCCTCTTGGCGGAAGGCGGAAGAGTTACTAAGATAGTGTCTTGATGTGATGCACTAGCTGTTGGAGATAAAGGAAAATTGTTACTTATAAAAGAGTTCCAATATGCTTCACAACATTTCAAAGGTGGCATAAAATATAAGGAAGGGTTTGGATTATAAAATCCACCAGTACTGGGTATGTAAGAAAACAAGTACAGGTTTTGGTATGGAATTTTGCATAATTCAGTGTTGTCATTTTCATTACCCGAGGTACGACGTTCTCTAGAGGCAATCTGATTCATACCTATGTCTTCTTCTTCTTCTTCTTCATCATCATCTTCCTCCTCCCTCACTTCATCTATTTTGGGGGTATCATCAATAATTTTCTCAGTGCTAAAAGTAAGCTGTGAATAACATGATGATCGCATAGCGGTAAGCGGAGTAATTTCTGCAAAAAGTTAAAGCGTCACAGTGATTAAATGGATAGATACAGAAGAACATTTTATTTAAGCATATATAGCAAAAGTAAATGCTTACTCTTTTTCCCAGCAAGAATACAAGCATAACCTTGAGAGATATCCCAATCTTGGCTCATGGATGTCAGCGAAAGCATGTGTTCCCCATATTTAATATCATTAATTTGTTCAGCTTTAATCTTCTTAAACAAAAGATTTTCTTTGGTGACGAGTTTTGGAAAGGTAACAGAAATGTTATGCGAATATTTACGCCATACTCGAGTAGCTGAGTATTGTTTATCAATTACATCTTCATTTATGAAAATAAATGAAGCATACCAGTTATCGCCAGGATGATCAACTGCAGGTTTCAGAAACCCATGAACTTTGTTGAATGTAAACCAACCATTTTCATGGCGTGCTATGCGTACCAGATGACCAAATATTCGAATTGATGGCTCAATTTTCCTTGCGTGACAATACATTTCAAAAATCAAGATCTTTCGAATTGATGCTGGTTCGAATTGACCAACAGCAACACCGAAAAATCTGCAAACTTCTAAGAAGAAGGGTGTAAATGGTAAACGTAAGCAAAATCTGAAGATTGAATGGCCATAAATAGCAACTTTGCCAGGTGTAGTGACCCGAACTTTTCCATGTTTATATATATTAATTGAGATTGATATTTACATGATTAAATGTTTCCAACATGTTAAGCAATCAAACTTGTTAAGACTTGATTAATTGAAATATGTTTCATATAGACAATTGACCACCCAAGTTGACCGGTGATTCACGAACGTTAAAACTTGTAAAAACTATATGATGACATATATATGGATATATATAGTTAACATGATACTATGATAAGTAAACATATCATTAAGTATATTAACAATGAACTACATATGTAAAAACAAGACTACTAACTTAATGATTTTTAAACGAGACATATATGTAACGATTATCGTTGTAAAGACATTTAATGTATATATATCATATTAAGAGATATTCATACATGATAATATCATGATAATATAATAATTTAAAATCTCATTTGATATTATAAACATTGGGTTAACAACATTTAACAAGATCGTTAACCTAAAGGTTTAAAAACAACACTTACATGTAACGACTAACGATGACTTAACGACTCAGTTAAAATGTATATACATGTAGTGTTTTAATATGTATTTATACACTTTTGAAAGACTTCAATACACTTATCAAAATACTTCTACTTAACAAAAATGCTTACAATTACATCCTCGTTCAGTTTCATCAACAATTCTACTCGTATGTACCCGTATTCGTACTCGTACAATACACAGCTTTTAGATGTATGTACTATTGGTATATACACTCCAATGATCAGCTCTTAGCAGCCCATGTGAGTCACCTAACACATGTGGGAACCATCATTTGGCAACTAGCATGAAATATCTCATAAAATTACAAAAATATGAGTAATCATTCATGACTTATTTACATGAAAACAAAATTACATATCCTTTATATCTAATCCATACACCAACGACCAAAAACACCTACAAACACTTTCATTCTTCAATTTTCTTCATCTAATTGATCTCTCTCAAGTTCTATCTTCAAGTTCTAAGTGTTCTTCATATATTCTACAAGTTCTAGTTACATAAAATCAAGAATACTTTCAAGTTTGCTAGCTCACTTCCAATCTTGTAAGGTGATCATCCAACCTCAAGAAATCTTTGTTTCTTACAGTAGGTTATCATTCTAATACAAGGTAATAATCATATTCAAACTTTGGTTCAATTTCTATAACTATAACAATCTTATTTCAAGTGATGATCTTACTTGAACTTGTTTTCGTGTCATGATTCTGCTTCAAGAACTTCGAGCCATCCAAGGATCCGTTGAAGCTAGATCCATTTTTCTCTTTTCCAGTAGGTTTATCCAAGGAACTTAAGGTAGTAATGATGTTCATAATATCATTCGATTCATATATATAAAGCTATCTTATTCGAAGGTTTAAACTTGTAATCACTAGAACATAGTTTAGTTAATTCTAAACTTGTTCGCAAACAAAAGTTAATCCTTCTAACTTGAATTTTAAAATCAACTAAACACATGTTCTACATCTATATGATATGCTAACTTAATGATTTAAAACCTTGAAACACGAAAAACACCGTAAAAACGGATTTACGCCGTCGTAGTAACACCGCGGGCTGTTTTGGGTTAGTTAATTAAAAACTATGATAAACTTTGATTTAAAAGTTGTTATTCTGAGAAAATGATTTTTATTATGAACATGAAACTATATCCAAAAATTATGGTTAAACTCAAAGTGGAAGTATGTTTTCTAAAATGGTCATCTAGACGTCGTTCTTTCGACTGAAATGACTACCTTTACAAAAACGACTTGTAACTTTTTTTCCGACTATAAACCTATACTTTTTCTGTTTAGATTCATAAAATAGAGTTCAATATGAAACCATAGCAATTTGATTCACTCAAAACGGATTTAAAATGAAGAAGTTATGGGTAAAACAAGATTGGATAATTTTTCTCATTTTAGCTACGTGAAAATTGGTAACAAATCTATTCCAACCATAACTTAATCAACTTGTATTGTATGTTATGTAATCTTGAGATACCATAGACACGTATACAATGTCTCGACCTATCATGTCAACACATCTATATATATTTCGGAACAACCATAGACACTCTATATGTGAATGTTTGAGTTAGCTATACAGGGTTGAGGTTGATTCCAAAATATATATAGTTTGAGTTGTGATCAATACTGAGATACGTATACACTGGGTCGTGGATTGATTCAAGATAATATTTATCGATTTATTCCTGTACATCTAACTGTGGACAATTAGTTGTAGGTTACTAACGAGGACAGCTGACTTAATAAACTTAAAACATCAAAATATATTAAAAGTGTTGTAAATATATTTTGAACATACTTTGATATATATGTATATATTGTTATAGGTTCGTGAATCAACCAGTGGCCAAGTCTTACTTCCCGACGAAGTAAAAATCTGTGAAGGTGAGTTATAGTCCCACTTTTAAAATCTAATATTTTTGGGATGAGAATACATGCAGGTTTTATAAATGATTTACAAAATAGACACAAGTACGTGAAACTACATTCTATGGTTGAATTATCGAAATCGAATATGCCCCTTTTTATTAAGTCTGGTAATCTAAGAATTAGGGAACAGACACCCTAATTGACGCGAATCCTAAAGATAGATCTATTAGGCCTAACAAACCCCATCCAAAGTACCGGATGCTTTAGTACTTCGAAATTTATATCATATCCGAAGGGTGTCCCGGAATGATGGGGATATTCTTATATATGCATCTTGTTAATGTCGGTTACCAGGTGTTCACCATATGAATTATTTTTATCTCTATGTATGGGATGTGTATTGAAATATGAAATCTTGTGGTCTATTATTATGATTTGATATATATAGGTTAAACCTATAACTCACCAACATTTTTGTTGACGTTTTAAGCATGTTTATTCTCAGGTGATTATTAAGAGCTTCCGCTGTCGCATACTTAAATAAGGACGAGATTTGGAGTCCATGCTTGTATGATATTGTGTAAAAACTGCATTCAAGAAACTTATTTTGTTGTAACATATTTGTATTGTAAACCATTATTTAATGGTCGTGTGTAAACAGGATATTTTAGATTATCATTATTTGATAATCTACGTAAAGCTTTTTAAACCTTTTTTGATGAAATAAAGGTTATGGTTTGTTTTAAAATGAATGCAGTCTTTGAAAAACGTCTCATATAGAGGTCAAAACCTCGCAACGAAATCAATTAATATGGAACGTTTTTAATCAATAAGAACGGGACATTTCAGTTGGTATCCGAGCGTTGGTCTTAGAGAACCAGAATTTTGCATTAGTGTGTCTTATCGAGTTTGTTAGGATGCATTAGTGAGTCTGGACTTCGACCGTGTTTACTTGAAAAATGATTGCTTAACAAATTTTGTTGGAAACTATATATTTTTAACATGTGAATATTATGTGATATATTAATCTCTTAACGCGTTTGATATTATGTGATAGATGTCTACCTCTAGAACAAGTCCCATTGACTCACCTAATAATAATGAAGAGTCAAATGTAAATTGGAATGATTCGTGGACTGATTCACAAGTTCCCGAAGAGGAACCGGAAGAAGAGTCGGAACCAGAAGAAGAATCGGAACCGGAAGAAGAATCGGAACCGGATGAAGAAATAGAACCGGTGGGGGAAATAATAAAACGGTTAAGTAAAAGAAAATCCTCAACCAACCGACCAAGGTTAATTATGGTCAATGGTGTTTCCGCTAAGGAAGCAAAATATTGGGAGGATTACCAATTCTCCGATGAATCGGATTCTGACGAGAATTCCGATGATGTTATAGAAATTACCCCAACTGAATTTAAAAAGGCAAAAGAAAATAATAAGGGAAAGGGCATAAAAATAGAGAAATCTAATTCCAACCCCGATGAACTTTATATGTATCGTCAACCCCCCAAGTCCTTAAGTTGTAACAATGACCCGGGAACCTCAAAACCACCAGGTTTTTCTAAACCAATGTGGAAAATTACGGCTCGTATTAGGGGAACGTCATATATCCCTAGAAACTTGGCAAAACGAACCAAAACCGAAGAAGAAGAAACAAGCGAGTCGGAATAAGATAGTTGTATTCGTGTGGTGTAATATATGTAATATAGTGTGCTTATGCTTTATGATATATGTAAAAATAGCTTGTATTAATAAGTATTTTTTTTATGAATCTAACTCTTGTCTATTTTACAGTATAAAAACACAAAATGGATAGACAACCCAATATTTTAAGAGACCTACCCGGAGACATGATTGATGAAATCTTGTCCAGAGTCAGTCAGAATTCTTCGGCACAACTATTTAAGGCGAGATCAGTTTGTAAGACATTCGAAGAACGTTCCAAGAATGCCTTGGTTTATAAAAGGCTTTCGTTCGAAAGATGGGGGATATCACATTGGGAAATCCATAAGTTACGATGTGTTTACTTTGACGCATATATTGCGGGGAACCCAAATGCTATTTTACGCAATGGGTTAAGAAATTATTTTGACTCAATATATCCGAATATTGGACTTCGTGATTTAGAAAAAGCGGCTAACATGCAACATAAAGAAGCATGTTATGCTTACGGATTAGTAATGTTCGCTTCTCACCAAAGTGAGAACAAGAACATCGGGCTACAACTATTAAACAAAACGTTCCCACAAGTGACGGAGTCGGTAATTGGGGTAAGAAATGAGGTTTTTAGATTGTTACGGGACTGTTGGACATTACGTAACCCTCGTCCCTTTGACGACGTTACAACACGCTGTCTTATCAACGGCCATAACGGTTATGTTCCACAAGACCAAGGATGGGAAGTAAATCTAGTAAAACCAGAATGCATGACTTGTTTCTGGACGTATGAATTACGTGTCTTTATTGCCTTTGCTGAACGACTTGTGTACTAGCTAGAATTATCTTCACAACCATCTTGTATCAAATTTATTGTGTGCTATATTTCATGCTATATGTAAAATAAGCGGTATTGTAAGTTTGTAAAATATTGTGTAAAAGTTTGAACGCGAAATATTATTATAATCAGTTTTTCATATAGAATTGTAGTAGTTGAATTGTATATTAGCTACTAAGTATGAACTTAACGGGTAGGTACTACCCGAATTTAAACTTATAAAACGCTAATATGAAGAAAAAGCTTTTATAAACGAGTTCATATTATGCTACGAAATACTATTAACTACTCTTAATATTCTGTATGATTAACTTGTTCCATTTGACTATTTTGAAGGAAATGGCACCGACTACTCGACACACCGTGAATATGAATGAAGAGGAATTCCGTACTTTTCTAGCTTCAAACATAGCCGCAGTACAGGCTGCGCTACATACCAACAATAACCTTGGATCTAGCAGTACAGGAAATCGTGTAGGATGCACCTACAAAGAATTCACTGCCTGCAAACCTTTGGAATTTGATGGAACCGAAGGACCGATCGGATTGAAACGGTGGACCGAGAAGGTCGAATCGGTGTTTGCCATAAGTAAGTGTACTGAAGAGGATAAAGTGAAGTACGCTACGCATACCTTCACAGGTTCTGCGTTAACATGGTGGAATACCTATCTAGAGCAAGTGGGACAAGACGATGCGTACGCACTACCGTGGTCAGCATTCAAGCACTTGATGAACGAGAAGTACCGTCCCAGAACCGAGGTCAATAAGCTCAAGACAGAACTTAGAGGGTTACGAACCCAAGGATTTGATATTACCATGTACGAAAAACGATTCACAGAATTGTGCCTATTGTGTCCGGGAGCATTCGAAGATGAGGAAGAGAAGATCGACACGTTTGTGAAAGGATTACCGGAAAGAATCCAAGAAGATATAAGTTCACACGAGCCCGCCTCCATACAACAGGCATGTAGAATGGCTCACAAACTAGTGAACCAGATTGAAGAAAGAATTAAAGAACAGACTGCTGAAGAGACCAATGTGAAGCAAGTCAAAAGAAAGTGGGAGGAAAACGGTGATAAGAATCACCAATACAGCAACAACAGCAATTACAACAATAATCGCAACAATTATCCCAGCAATCACAACATCAATCGCAACTACAACAATCATCCCAACAACAATAATAACCGCAACAACAACAACAATCAGAAGCAGCTATGCCAAAGGTGTGAAACGTATCACTCGGGGTTCTGCACCAAATTTTGCAACAAGTGTAAAAGAAATTGTCATAGCGCGGCGAAGTGTGAGGTCTACGGACCAGGGGTTAATAGAACGAAAGGAACAAATGGTGTCGGAACGAGTAATGGCGGAGCAAGTAGTGTCGGAGCAAGTTATGCCAATGTAGTTTGTTATAAATGTGGAAAACCGGGCCACATTATTAGAAATTGCCCGAACCAGGAGAACACGAATGGACAAGGCCGCGGAAGAGTTTTCAATATTAATGCGGCAGAGGCACAGGAAGACCCGGAGCTTGTTACGGGTACGTTTCTTATTGACAATAAATCTGCTTACGTTTTATTTGATTCGGGTGCGGATAGAAGCTATATGAGTAGAGATTTTTGTGCTAAATTAAGTTGTCCATTGACGCATTTGGATAGTAAATTTCTACTCGAATTAGCAAATGGTAAATTAATTTCAGCAGATAATATATGTCAGAATCGAGAAATTAAACTGGTTAGCGAAACATTTAAGATTGACTTGATACCAGTAGAGTTAGGGAGTTTTGATGTGATAATCGGTATGGACTGGTTGAAAGAAGTGAAAGCAGAGATCGTTTGTTACAAAAATGCAATTCGCATTATACGAGAAAAAGGAAAACCCTTAATGGTGTACGGAGAAAAGGGCAACACGAAGCTACATCTTATTAGTAATTTGAAGGCACAAAAACTAATAAGAAAAGGTTGCTATGCTGTTCTAGCACACGTCGAGAAAGTACAAACTGAAGAAAAGAGCATCAATGATGTTCCCGTCGCAAAAGAATTTCCCGATGTATTTCCGAAAGAATTACCGGGATTACCCCCACATCGATCCGTTGAATTTCAAATAGATCTTGTACCAGGAGCTGCACCAATAGCTCGTGCTCCTTACAGACTCGCACCCAGCGAGATGAAAGAACTACAAAGCCAATTACAAGAACTTTTAGAGCGTGGTTTCATTCGACCAAGCACATCACCATGGGGAGCTCCTGTTTTGTTTGTCAAGAAGAAAGATGGTACATTCAGGTTGTGTATCGACTACCGAGAGTTGAACAAACTTACCATCAAGAACCGCTACCCACTACCTAGAATCGACGACTTATTTGATCAACTACAAGGCTCGTCTATTTATTCAAAGATTGACTTACGTTCCGGGTATCATCAAATGCGGGTGAAAGAAGATGATATTCTAAAGACTGCTTTCAGAACACGTTACGGTCATTACGAGTTTATGGTCATGCCGTTTGGTTTAACTAATGCACCAGCTGTGTTCATGGACCTTATGAACCGAGTGTGTGGACCATACCTTGACAAGTTTGTCATTGTTTTTATTGATGACATACTAATTTACTCAAAGAATGACCAAGAACACGGTGAACATTTGAGAAAGGTGTTAGAAGTATTGAGGAAGGAAGAATTGTACGCTAAGTTTTCAAAGTGTGCATTTTGGTTGGAAGAAGTTCAATTCCTCGGTCACATAGTGAACAAAGAAGGTATTAAGGTGGATCCGACAAAGATAGAAACTGTTGAAAAGTGGGAAACCCCGAAAACTCCGAAACACATACGCCAGTTTTTGGGACTAGCTGGTTACTACAGAAGGTTCATCCAAGACTTTTCCAGAATAGCAAAACCCTTGACTGCATTAACGCATAAAGGGAAGAAATTTGAATGGAATGATGAACAAGAGAAAGCGTTTCAGTTATTGAAGAAAAAGCTAACTACGGCACCTATATTGTCATTGCCTGAAGGGAATGATGATTTTGTGATTTATTGTGACGCATCAAAGCAAGGTCTCGGTTGTGTATTAATGCAATGAATGAAGGTGATTGCTTATGCGTCTAGACAATTAAAGATTCACGAACAAAATTATACGACACAAGATTTGGAATTAGGCGCAGTTGTTTTTGCATTAAAGACTTGGAGGCACTACTTATATGGGGTCAAAAGTATTATATATACCAACCACAAAAGTCTTCAACACATATTTAATCAGAAACAACTGAATATGAGGCTGCGTAGGTGGATTGAATTATTGAATGATTACGACTTTGAGATTCGTTACCACCCGGGGAAGGCAAATGTGGTAGCCGATGCCTTGAGCAGGAAGGACAGAGAACCCATTCGAGTAAAATCTATGAATATAATGATTCATAATAACCTTACTACTCAAATAAAGGAGGCGCAACAAGGAGTTTTAAAAGAGGGAAATTTAAAGGAGGAAATACCCAAAGGATCGGAGAAGCATCTTAATATTCGGGAAGACGGAACCCGGTATAGGGCTGAAAGGATTTGGGTACCAAAATTTGGAGATATGAGAGAAATGGTACTTAGAGAAGCTCATAAAACCAGATACTTGTGATGACCCGAGAATTTCTGACCAAATTTAAACATAATCTTATATGATTCGACTCGATAAGCAAAGTCTATTAAACCGAGTCTCATTATGTTTGAACTATTTCATGATAACATTTGACCTTTAACTATTTCCGACGATTCACGAACCTTTAATTGTAACTAAGAATGTAAATATAAATAATTATATATAAAACTAATTATATTAGTATTAATGAACTATTAAGTAATTTTGTTATTATAAAAGATAACATTTAATAACTAAAGATTTTCATTTTGAATATATATAGTATATTGTATATAAATGATTCAAACATATTTTACCAACGTTATCAAAATATTAAATGTACAATGTTATACTTTGTAGTTAATTGTTTAATATACATAATTAATCATCTACTCAACATTTAAAACATGATTTTATATATATGGTAGTATACATATATACATAAATATAACTATATATATATGATTTTATACATAATTATTATATTATGTATATGTAGAAATTTATAATATATCTATGATGAAATAATGTACTATTTTAATAAATATATATAATACTTACATATATAAAACATTTATATTTTTCATAATTACATACATAAGTATAATATAATTAGTATGTAAATAAATATTATAATATATTTATATTAAAATGCATAAATATATAATATTCAGTATATGTTACAATACATATTACATAATTATTAAATATTACATAATAATAGATGATATTAATAAATTAAATTTAAATACAAATATAGTTGTTGTAGTAATGTTATTTGTATCGTCAAATATCAATATTTGTATTCATAATATCACTTTATATCATATAAAGATGAAATTGGATGAATATATTAGATTATTATTACTAATATTATTATTATCGATAAAATATTAATATTATCATAATTAGTATGGTATTATTATTATTATTATCATTTTTACAATTATTATTATCATTAATATTATATTTATCATTATTATTAATTTTATTAATATTATTAGATATTAATAGTATTTTTATTATATATTATTATTATTAATTAAAAAAAAAACAGTTGGGATCTATATTATACGCGTGACCTCTGTCTCCTTTATCTCTATTATTTTTTTTTTTTGTTTCTTTCCTGCTCCCAACTCGTGAACCTGTGTTGACATTTTCTCCATTTTTATCAACCGATCTCTATTATTACAACATGATTATGTATAATTGCAAATCAAATAAAAAGGAAATCCAATGGGATTAAAAAGCACATCGATATTTTTTTTTCTTCTTCTCTGCACGCTCCAATTTTTTTTTCTTTTAATTCAATTTCGAATAAAGTTTCAAAATCTAAAAATGCAGAAAGGTTAGAAATCTTTCTTTGAATCTATCTGCAAAATCTCAACTCTCAAATCTTGATATCGATCTTGAATTTTGAAGTCAAATTTAGTTTAAAAAAAGTCAACAATAGTTCTTGAGACAAATTCGCGTTCGTGTATATGTTTCTGATCAAATTGACGATTCCAGTAGTTTTTATACATGTTTAGAAAACTATTTCGTGTTATAAACATTATCTATAATGTTATCTATTACGAAATCAATTTTTTTTTGTTCCAAGAACCGACGCTGCAGTAGGCCTTTAGTATATTTTTTTTTTATTTTAGAACCCAAATTTTTTTTTTTTCTGTAATGTTTTGAAGCTTTAAAGGGAACCCCGATTTTGTTTTTTTTTTGGTTATTGATGTTTTGTTGAATCCATGAGACTTGTGGAGAAGAAGAGGAATAGAAGAAAACAGTTTATATATAAAATTTAAATTCAATATTAGTACAGAGAATCAGAGTTGGTGGGATGGTCGAGAGTGTTTGCGTGTGAGCATGTGGTCACGAGATCGAGTCCAGAGGACGGCAGTTTTTTTTTTTTTTGAAACTCTTTTCATGTGAGGTAGTTTTCTTTTCTAATTTTATTATTGTTATTATATATTAATTATTATTAGTATTATTATTATTAGTGTGATTGTTTTGATTGTTATTGTTATTGTTATTATTAGTATCATACTTGTTATCATATTTGAAAGTATTATAGACATTACTATTATTATTATGATAGGTATTAATAATATTATTATTAGTAATAAACTTATCATTTTAGTATTTTAGCATCATTAGGATTATGATTATGATTATCATTATTATTATTATGAAGGAAATAAAAATATATTATTATCATCAATATTAGAATTTGTACCGGTTTATAAATAATAGTATCATCAGTACATTTACAATTAATAATATCATATTTATCAGTATCATCATTAATATTTACTAGTATTATTATGATTATCATTTATCATTTTATAAATATTAGAACCCTTATTATTAACATAAGTATGGTATTTGTATTAATATTATTTTAGAGTTATAATTATTAGTATCATTAACAGTTATCATTTTCATTTTTTTTGCTATTAGTATTATCATTATTAATAAAATTATTATTATTATTAGTAAATCATTATTATCTAAATTATTATTTTAACAAATAAATCTTTTATACACTATATATATACTTATGGTATATACTAGGATTGTGTTAATAATTCACATAACAAACTAATAAAATTTCATAAATACAATACTAACCACAAATATATGTATATAAATATATTAATGTCACTATTTATATAAACGTAAATCATTATAGATATATATACATAAAATCGATATATATATATATATAAAATATAACTTAAAATATAATATAAGTATACGTTTTAAAATAAACGTTAGAATAAATTCTACAAAACTATAATATATAAATAATACATATTAATAAATGAAATTTTGTAACTTACATTATACGTATTAATATATACACAATTGATATAGGTTCGTGAATCCGAGGCTAACCCTGCATTGTTCAATGATGTCATATATATTTTTACTACAAAATACAGTATCGTGAGTTTCATTTGCCTTTTTACCCTTTATATTTTTGGGCTGAGAATACATGCGCAACTTTTATAACTGTTTTACGAAATTGACACAAGTACGTGAAACTACATTCTATGGTTGGATTATCGAAGTCGAATATGCCCCTTTTTATTAAGTCTGGTAATCTAAGAATTAGGGAACAGACACCCTAATTGACGCGAATCCTAAAGATAGATCTATCGGGCCCAACAAGCCCCATCCAAAGTACCGGATGTTTTAGTACTTCGAAATTTATATCATGTCCGAAGGAGGATCCCGGAATGATGGGGATATTCTTATATATGCATATTGTTAATGTCGGTTACCAGGTGTTCAATCCATATGAATGATATTTTTGTTCTATTCATGGGACGTATGTTTATGAGAAATGGAAATCTGAAATCTTGTGGTCTATTAAAATGATGGAAACGATTGTTTAAGTTAAACTAATGAACTCACCAACCTTTTGGTTGACACTTTAAAGCATGTTTATTCTCAAGTACGAAAGAAATCTTCCGCTGTGTATTTGCTCATTTTATAGATATTACTTGGAGTCATTCATGGCATATTTCAAAAGACGTTGCATTCGAGTCGTCGAGTTCATCAAGATTATTATCAAGTCAATTATAGTTGGATATATTATGAAATGGTATGCATGCCTGTCAACTTTCGATGTAATGAAAGTTTGTCTTTTCAAAAACGAATGCAATGTTTGTAAAATGTATCATATAGAGGTCAAGTACCTCGCGATGTAATCAACTGTTGTGAATCATTTATAATCGATATGGACTTTGTCCGGATGGATTAGGACGGGTCTTCACAGTTGGTATCAGAGCGGTGGTCTTAGCGAACCATGTCTGCATTAGTGTGTCTAACTGATAAGTTGTTAGGATGCATTAGTGAGTCTGGACTTCGACCGTGTCTGCATGTCAAAAGTTTTGCTTATCATTTTGTGTCAAAAATTACCTGCTTATCATTCTTAGAGAATCACTTGCTTATCATTCTTAGTCTAGACACGTTTTACTGCATTGACTGCATGAATAGTGTATAGACAAAATTCATATCTTAGCATATCTGCTACTTCATATCTTAGCGTATCTGTTACTGTAACTTTGTCTGACAACTCCCGTAGATTCCTCCGTAACTTATGGGATTTTAGTATTATATATGCATATGTAAATTATGTATTGTAGGGTACTGATCTACATACTATAATCTATTTCTTATCGAAAATCCTTCATCTGATCGTACGAGATGAATCCTGCAACCAGTTCGAGTCCCTCAGATTCCGATAGCTATTCCGATAGTTATTCCGACAGCTATTCCGACATAGATGTTCACCTAAGCTCCGAAAATAGCGTCATCGGCATGAATCAACCAATCAGCCATTATCAATTCATTTGATGGGTTCGTAGTAGACTTAATTAATGGAAACGTGCAGAAGGCAATCCCTTCCACCAACCGAATTCACCTCTTGACAATGAACCTGAAGCGTTTACCGGCGAACCTGTTCGAGACACCATTTTCAGTCTCATTTCCAGGGTAACTCGACAAGATTATATTCTATCCACAATTCTGAACCTTATTCATCCGCTCGTTCTGACCGACAATCATCCTGAAGTAATAAGTCAACGAATTTCGCGCTCGAATAATCAATTCGGAGATTATGGTGCAAAATGTACCAGCTTCAGCAACATCACCGGCACTAACAGTACCATCAATAACAGCACCAGTACCATCAACAATCCATGCTTCAATATCATCATCTGTACTTTGAGTATAATCTTCGTTCTACGTATCGTTCTACCTCATTTATCTTCGTTCGACATGACGAATATGTAATCTCTAAAGTTTTAGAGATTATTTATTCTAGTTCCAACCGAAAAGCAAATGAGTTTAATATCATATTAACTTATTAAATCCATGAATACATCTGAAGAAAATATATATGTATATATGTTTTCATAAAGATTGTAATTAAAAATTCTTTTGTACAAACTGTTAATGATGAATATATTTTAACGGGTAGGTAATACCCGAAGAATATTTAAGATTTCACATTTATAAGTTACACTGTACACTCTTCGAACCTGATTCAACGGTCATTTACTATCCTACTTACATCCACAGATATACGTATCCGTTCACCACAGAATAACCATATTCATCCAATTTCATATTTGGATTTTGATTTATCAGAATCCAACAAGTGGCATAATGAAGAAATAATGGACACAATAAAAATTCATTAGAAACAGACTAATTGACAATATGAAATTTTGTTAAGAAACCACGCTAACAAAATCCTAGCTAACTGTTCCTAGCTAACTGTTAATTCCATATTACATTTTATTTATCGCAATTTATTTTATCGCAATTTTAATTCTCGCAATTTTATTTATCGTTATTTAATTTCTGTTATTTACTTTACGCATTTTATTTATCGTCATTTAATTTCTGTATTTATTTTACGCACTTTAAATATCGGGACACGTATACAAAGTTTTGACATATCATATCGACACATCTATATATATTATTTGGAATCACCATAGACACTCTATATGCAGTAATGATCGAGTTCTCTATACAGGGTTGAGGTTGATTCTATAATAATATATATATTTTGAGTTGTGATCGAGTCTGAGACGTATACGGGTCACGACACGTATTAATTAATTCGAATATTGTATATTAAACTATATATGAATTATTGGACTGTTACTGTGGACTATCGACTGTGGACTAATAACATTGGACAATTAAAATGAATTAAAATATTGATTATAATATATGAAACTAAACAATTCTTCAAGTTGCCACTTGATTTCGTCTTAAACATCATTTGTATCTTCACGATTACAATCTGCGTTCAAACCTTTCATGATTTTTGAAAACACCTCAATCAATAGGATGAATTAACCGCACTCCATCTACGGAAGGAAAGATTTATGCATATAGTTATGCACCTGAGAAACTCTCGGCAATTGAGTAAAAGTTCAACACGTAGCCGCGTCAGATCCTTTGGCATTTATTAACAAAAACAACTTTGCGATCCCTTTTCAAAATTAGCCAATTTTGTCACAGCTCCAACAAGTCAACTTCGACTTTTTGTACGAAACAACCTTATTATAACGTTTATATATACGCGTGCTCTTTTATTGTTACCAGGTAACCTTTCATATTCCATCATATTACCATCAGCGTTTAATCATCTAAAAACACAATTCTCCTGAAACCACCTCGGATTAATAATCGATGATTTAGATATCATAGCATTAAATGCAGAGGAAACAGAAAAATGGTAGATGGTCTAAACGAACAAAAGTTTGATGATAAAGAAAGGAGTGTTAGGAACGCTCGATAGAAAATTGGGTATTGAAAAACAGATTGAGTTACGAATGAAGGAGACCAAGGACAAATACAAGGACCAAATCCTATATTCAAAGGATTCAGGTAATTCTGGATCCGTTGAAATCTTTATAGAATATCTTGCTCCGAAGTCATGTTAAAATCTTGCAGAAAATCTTTCTCCATCAACCGTCGAACTTAGAAATTCCAAAATATCATCATCAATATCTTTGATATTTCTGAGGATATTTTCATAAATATTCTCGTCCGAAATTATATACCTCTTCGTGCTTCCTGTGTATCAATATATTGGAAACATTCAATAGAAAATATAGTACCGAAAAGCAGATTATGCGAAACTATGAAGAAAGTCGTGGATAAATCACAAAGAATAAGTTTGACTTCAAAGAATTCAATGTCTGCTAAAGTCTATAGTGAATAACTTGCTCCTTACTCTAAACCCTTGCAGACAATAGTTTCTATCATCCTCTGATCTTAGATATTCTGAGATATTATCGTACCTTTCATTATAAATATCCTCCATATTTCTGGAGATATTTTTATAACTATTCTTATCTGAAATCATTAATCTTTTCGTGCTATCAGTATTACATCATATAGAAACTGTTAGTTTCTATATTCTGTAAATTTTCAAGCTTAAAATATGAATGTTATTGAAGTAATGATGGGAACTGATGCATGAGTTAGTATAATATAATGACACTTGATCAACGTGATTATATTACAGTAAGTCATGCTGAGTTTCTAAATGAAACGTGATGATTCACAGATCATAACGTCATCATGTGCCATGTTACATAACTCTTTCATCCTACTTAACTCCGTAACAAATCAAGAAAATGTATTCTTGATGGTTCTATCTTCCGTGATGTTGATAAATTTGAAAATCAAATCGTGCTATCACGTTCCTTCATGCTTAGAACATTATAATCATTCAAAACTCTATATCTATAAATTCTGGACCATTATTCGCTTGACTTGAAGTCGGGAAGAGAAAACAAAAGCATAGAGCTTTGAAATATAAGGGAGAATATAAAGTCCGATAACAACACATAAATTACAAACCGTGTATATCAATGTTTATCGCAACATAAAGACACGGGAGAATTAAAAACATTATAATCCCGAGGGCGAAGTAGAAGAAAGCATATTCCTCTGGTGGAAGTTGGAAAAGGAGAATGATTGTTGCGATAGTAAGGATGAGGACAAGGATCAGAACTGGATTAATCATTTTCAGAATCTTTTGGATGTATGAACTAAGAAAGAAAGTATAAGAATGGTGAGAATAATGGAAAGGAAGAGCTTAATTTATACTGGAAATATCAGACGTAGTAATCTGGGCAGATCACCGTATTTAATTAAAGAGATCTTAATTTCCATAAATCCCGAAGAATCAGATTTTATAGATCTTCAAGATTTTCTTTAAATCCCTTAAATTCCGGAATTCAACCAAGGCAATGTCAAAAGTTAAGACGCGCCTTATTTTCTAAATTCAAACCTGACTACGTCAAAAGTTAAAAACAAATCTTTGTTTCTCATTTCATCCTTTTGTGAATAGCTTCATTCGCACTCTTCGAATAATCGAATTATTTTTATCCATATTACTCAATGATGATAAAACTCAAGTTATCAACTCATATTCGTCAGGAAAACATATTTATTGTTAGCTATGACGACCTCACTCAAATTTCGGGACGAAATTTCTTTAACGGGTAGGTACTGTGATGACCCGGGAATTTCTGACCAAATTTAAACATAATCTTATATGATTCGACTCGATAAGCAAAGTCTATTAAACCGAGTCTCATTATGTTTGAACTATTTCATGATAACATTTGACCTTTAACTATTTCCGACGATTCACGAACCTTTAATTGTAACTAAGAATGTAAATATAAATAATTATATATAAAACTAATTATATTAGTATTAATGAACTATTAAGTAATTTTATTATTATAAAAGATAACATTTAATAACTAAAGATTTTCATTTTGAATATATATAGTATATTGTATATAAATGATTCAAACATATTTTACCAACGTTATCAAAATATTAAATGTACAATGTTATACTTTGTAGTTAATTGTTTAATATACATAATTAATCATCTACTCAACATTTAAAACATGATTTTATATATATGGTAGTATACATATATACATAAATATAACTATATATATATGATTTTATACATAATTATTATATTATGTATATGTAGAAATTTATAATATATCTATGATGAAATAATGTACTATTTTAATAAATATATATAATACTTACATATATAAAACATTTATATTTTTCATAATTACATACATAAGTATAATATAATTAGTATGTAAATAAATATTATAATATATTTATATTAAAATGCATAAATATATATATTCAGTATATGTTACAATACATATTACATAATTATTAAATATTACATAATAATAGATGATATTAATAAATTAAATTTAAATACAAATATAGTTGTTGTAGTAATGTTATTTGTATCGTCAAATATCAATATTTGTATTCATAATATCACTTTATATCATATAAAGATGAAATTGGATGTATATATTAGATTATTATTACTAATATTATTATTATCGATAAAATATTAATATTATCATAATTAGTATGGTATTATTATTATTATTATTATTATCATTTTTACAATTATTATTATCATTAATATTATATTTATCATTATTATTAATTTTATTAATATTATTAGATATTAATAGTATTTTTATTATATATTATTATTATTAATTAAAAAAAACAGTAGGGATCTATATTATACGCGTGACCTCTGTATCCTTTATCTCTATTATTTTTTTTTTTGTTTCTTTCATGCTCCCAACTCGTGAACCTGTGTTGACATTTTCTCCATTTTTATCAACCGATCTCTATTATTACAACATGATTATGTATAATTGCAAATCAAATAAAAAGGAAATCCAATGGGATTAAAAAGCACATCGATATTTTTTTTTTCTTCTTCTCTACACGCTCCAATTTTTTTTTCTCTTAATTCAATTTCGAATAAAGTTTCAAAATCTAAAAATGCAGAAAGGTTAGAAATCTTTCTTTGAATCTATCTGCAAAATCTCAACTCTCAAATCTTTATATCGATCTTGAATTTTGAAGTCAAATTTAGTTTAAAAAAAGTCAACAATAGTTCTTGAGACAAATTCGCGTTCTTGTATATGTTTCTGATCAAATTGACGATTCCAGTAGTTTTTATACATGTTTAGAAAACTATTTCGTGTTATAAACATTATCTATAATGTTATCTATTACGAAATCAATTTTTTTTTTTGTTCCAAGAACCGACGCTGCAGTAGGCCTTTAGTATATTTTTTTTTTTATTTTAGAACCCAAATTATTTTTTTTTCTGTAATGTTTTGAAGCTTTAAAGGGAACCCCGATTTTGTTTTTTTTTTTTGGTTATTGATGTTTTGTTGAATCCATGAGACTTGTGGAGAAGAAGAGGAATAGAAGAAAAATAGTTTATATATAAAATTTAAATTCGATATTAGTACAGAGAATCAGAGTTGGTGGGATGGTCGAGAGTGTTTGCGTGTGAGCATGTGGTCACGAGATCGAATCCAGAGGACGGCAGTTTCTTTTTTTTTTTTTGAAACTCTTTTCATGTGAGGTAGTTTTCTTTTCTAATTTTATTATTGTTATTATATATTAATTATTATTAGTATTATTATTATTAGTGTGATTGTTTTGATTGTTATTGTTATTGTTATTATTAGTATCATACTTGTTATCATATTTGAAAGTATTATAGACATTACTATTATTATTATGATAGGTATTAATAATATTATTATTAGTAATAAACTTATCATTTTAGTATTTTAGCATCATTAGGATTATGATTATGATTATCATTATTATTATTATGAAGGAAATAAAAATATATTATTATCATCAATATTAGAATTTGTACCGGTTTATAAATAATAGTATCATCAGTACATTTACAATTAATAATATCATATTTATCAGTATCATCATTAATATTTACTAGTATTATTATGATTATCATTTATCATTTTATAAATATTAGAACCTTTATTATTAACATAAGTATGGTATTAGTATTAATATTATTTTAGAGTTATAATTATTAGTATCATTAACAGTTATCATTTTCATTTTTTTGTTATTAGTATTATCATTATTAATAAAGTTATTATTATTATTAGTAAATCATTATTATCTAAATTATTATTTTAACAAATAAATCTTTTGTACACTATATATATACTTATGGTATATACTAGGATTGTATTAATAATTCACATAACAAACTAATAAAATTTCATAAATACAATACTAACCACAAATATATGTATATAAATATATTAATGTCACTATTTATATAAACGTAAATCATTATAGATATATATACATAAAATCGATATATATATATAAAATATAACTTAAAATATAATATAAGTATACGTTTTAAAATAAACGTTAGAATAAATTCTACAAAACTATAATATATAAATAATACATATTAATAAATAAAATTTTGTAACTTACATTATACGTATTAATATATACACAATTGATATAGGTTCGTGAATCCGAGGCTAACCCTGCATTGCTCAATGACGTCATATATATTTTACTACAAAATACAGTATCGTGAGTTTCATTTGCCTTTTTACCCTTTATATGTTTGGGCTGAGAATACATGCGCAACTTTTATAACTGTTTTACGAAATTGACACAAGTACGTGAAACTACATTCTATGGTTGGATTATCGAAGTCGAATATGCCCCTTTTTATTAAGTCTGGTAATCTAAGAATTAGGGAACAGACACCCTAATTGACGCGAATCCTAAAGATAGATCTATCGGGCCCAACAAGCCCCATCCAAAGTACCGGATGTTTTAGTACTTCGAAATTTATATCATGTCCGAAGGAGGATCCCGGAATGATGGGGATATTCTTATATATGCATATTGTTAATGTCAGTTACCAGGTGTTCAATCCATATGAATGATATTTTTGTCTCTATGCATGGGACGTATGTTTATGAGAAATGGAAATCTGAAATCTTGTGGTCTATTAAAATGATGAAAACGATTGTTTAAGTTAAACTAATGAACTCACCAACCTTTTGGTTGACACTTTAAAGCATGTTTATTCTCAGGTACGAAAGAAATCTTCCGCTGTGTATTTGCTCATTTTATAGATATTACTTGGAGTCATTCATGGCATATTTCAAAAGACGTTGCATTCGAGTCGTCGAGTTCATCAAGATTATTATCAAGTCAATTATAGTTGGATATATTATGAAATGGTATGCATGCCTGTCAACTTTCGATGTAATGAAAGTTTGTCTTTTCAAAAACGAATGCAATGTTTGTAAAATGTATCATATAGAGGTCAAGTACCTCGCGATGTAATCAACTGTTGTGAATCGTTTATAATCGATATGGACTTCGTCCGGATGGATTAGGACGGGTCTTCACAATACTCAATACATCCTGGAACGGGGAAGATGTACAAGGATCTCAAGAAACATTTTTGGTGGCCGGGTATGAAAGCCGATGTTGCTAAATAGGTAGGAGAATGTTTGACGTGTTCTAAGGTCAAAGCTGAGCATCAGAAACCATCAGGTCTACTTCAACAACCCGAAATCCCAGAATGGCAATGGGAAAACATTACCATGGATTTCATCACTAAATTGCCAAGGACTGCAAGTGGTTTTGATACTATTTGGGTAATAGTTGATCGTCTCACCAAATCAGCACACTTCCTGCCAATAAGAGAAGATGACAAGATGGAGAAGTTAGCACGACTGTATTTGAAGGAAGTCGTCTCCAGACATGGAATACCAATCTCTATTATCTCTGATAGGGATGGCAGATTTATTTCAAGATTCTGGCAGACATTACAGCAAGCATTAGGAACTCGTCTAGACATGAGTACTGCCTATCATCCACAAACTGATGGGCAGAGCAAAAGGACGATACAAACGCTTGAAGACATGCTACGAGCATGTGTTATTGATTTCGGAAACAGTTGGGATCGACATCTACCGTTAGCAGAATTTTCCTACAACAACAGCTACCATTCAAGCATTGAGATGGCGCCATTTGAAGCACTTTATGGTAGAAAGTGCAGGTCTCCGATTTGTTGGAGTGAAGTGGGGGATAGACAGATTACGGGTCCGGAGATTATACAAGAAACTACCGAGAAGATCATCCAAATTCAACAACGGTTGAAAACCGCCCAAAGTCGACAAAAGAGCTACGCTGACATTAAAAGAAAAGATATAGAATTTGAAATTGGAGAGATGGTCATGCTTAAAGTTGCACCTTGGAAAGGCGTTGTTCGATTTGGTAAACGAGGGAAATTAAATCCAAGGTATATTGGACCATTCAAGATTAATGATCGTGTCGGACCAGTAGCTTACCGACTTGAGTTACCTCAACAACTCGCGGCTGTACATAACACTTTCCACGTCTCGAATTTGAAGAAATGTTTTGCTAAAGAAGATCTCACTATTTCGTTAGATGAAATCCAAATCAACGAAAAACTCCAATTCATCGAAGAACCCGTCGAAATAATGGATCGTGAGGTTAAAAGACTTAAGCAAAACAAGATACCAATTGTTAAGGTTCGATGGAATGCTCGTAGAGGACCCGAGTTCACCTGGGAGCGTGAAGATCAGATGAAGAAGAAATACCCGCATCTATTTCCAGAAGATTCGTCAACACCTTCAACAGCTTAAAATTTTGGGACGAAATTTATTTAACGGGTAGGTACTGTAGTGACCCGAACTTTTCCATGTTTATATATATTAATTGAGATTGATATTTACATGATTAAATGTTTCCAACATGTTAAGCAATCAAACTTGTTAAGACTTGATTAATTGAAATATGTTTCATATAGACAATTGACCACCCAAGTTGACCGGTGATTCACGAACGTTAAAACTTGTAAAAACTATATGATGACATATATATGGATATATATATAGTTAACATGATACTATGATAAGTAAACATATCATTAAGTATATTATCAATGAACTACATATGTAAAAACAAGACTACTAACTTAATGATTTTTAAACGAGACATATATGTAACGATTATCGTTGTAAAGACATTTAATGTATATATATCATATTAAGAGATATTCATACATGATAATATCATGATAATATAATAATTTAAAATCTCATTTGATATTATAAACATTGGGTTAACAACATTTAACAAGATCGTTAACCTAAAGGTTTAAAAACAACACTTACATGTAACGACTAACGATGACTTAACGACTCAGTTAAAATGTATATACATGTAGTGTTTTAATATGTATTTATACACTTTTGAAAGACTTCAATACACTTATCAAAATACTTCTACTTAACAAAAATGCTTACAATTACATCCTCGTTCAGTTTCATCAACAATTCTACTCGTATGCACCCGTATTCGTACTCGTACAATACACAGCTTTTAGATGTATGTACTATTGGTATATACACTCCAATGATCAGCTCTTAGCAGCCCATGTGAGTCACCTAACACATGTGGGAACCATCATTTGGCAACTAGCATGAAATATCTTATAAAATTACAAAAATATGAGTAATCATTCATGACTTATTTACATGAAAACAAAATTACATATCCTTTATATCTAATCCATACACCAACGACCAAAAACACCTACAAACACTTTCATTCTTCAATTTTCTTCATCTAATTGATCTATCTCAAGTTCTATCTTCAAGTTCTAAGTGTTCTTCATATATTCTACAAGTTCTAGTTACATAAAATCAAGAATACTTTCAAGTTTGCTTGCTCACTTCCAATCTTGTAAGGTGATCATCCAACCTCAAGAAATCTTTGTTTCTTACAATACGTTATCATTCTAATACAAGGTAATAATCATATTCAAACTTTGGTTCAATTTCTATAACTATAACAATCTTATTTCAAGTGATGATCTTACTTGAACTTGTTTTCGTGTCATGATTCTGCTTCAAGAACTTCGAGCCATCCAAGGATCCGTTGAAGCTAGATCCATTTTTCTCTTTTCCAGTAGGTTTATCCAAGGAACTTAAGGTAGTAATGATGTTCATAATATCATTCGATTCATACATATAAAGCTATCTTATTCGAAGGTTTAAACTTGTAATCACTAGAACATAGTTTAGTTAATTCTAAACTTGTTCGCAAACAAAAGTTAATCCTTCTAACTTGAATTTTAAAATCAACTAAACACATGTTCTACATCTATATGATATGCTAATTTAATGATTTAAAACCTGGAAACACGAAAAACACCGTAAAAATGGATTTACGCCGTCGTAGTAACACCGCGGGCTGTTTTGGGTTAGTTAATTAAAAACTATGATAAACTTTGATTTAAAAGTTGTTATTCTGAGAAAATGATTTTTATTATGAACATGAAACTATATCCAAAAATTATGGTTAAACTCAAAGTGGAAGTATGTTTTCTAAAATGGTCATCTAGACGTCGTTCTTTCGACTGAAATGACTACCTTTACAAAAATGACTTGTAACTTATTTTTCCGACTATAAACCTATACTTTTTCTGTTTAGATTCATAAAATAGAGTTCAATATGAAACCATAGCAATTTGATTCACTCAAAACGGATTTAAAATGAAGAAGTTACGGGTAAAACAAGATTGGATAATTTTTCTCATTTTAGCTACGTGAAAATTGGTAACAAATCTATTCCAACCATAACTTAATCAACTTGTATTGTATGTTATGTAATCTTGAGATACCATAGACACGTATACAATGTCTCGACCTATCATGTCGACACATCTATATATATTTCGGAACAACCATAGACACTCTATATGTGAATGTTGGAGTTAGCTATACAGGGTTGAGGTTGATTCCAAAATATATATAGTTTGAGTTGTGATCAATACTGAGATACGTATATACTGGGTCGTGGATTGATTCAAGATAATATTTATCGATTTATTCCTGTACATCTAACTGTGGACAATTAGTTGTAGGTTACTAACGAGGACAGCTGACTTAATAAACTTAAAACATCAAAATATATTAAAAGTGTTGTAAATATATTTTGAACATACTTTGATATATATGTATATATTGTTATAGGTTCGTGAATCAACCAGTGGCCAAGTCTTACTTCCCGACGAAGTAAAAATCTGTGAAGGTGAGTTATAGTTCCACTTTTAAAATCTAATATTTTTGGGATGAGAATACATGCAGGTTTTATAAATGATTTACAAAATAGACACAAGTACGTGAAACTACATTCTATGGTTGAATTATCGAAATCGAATATGCCCCTTTTTATTAAGTCTGGTAATCTAAGAATTAGGGAACAGACACCCTAATTGACGCGAATCCTAAAGATAGATCTATTTGGCCTAACAAACCCCATCCAAAGTACCGGATGCTTTAGTACTTTGAAATTTATATCATATCCGAAGGGTGTCCCGGAATGATGGGGATATTCTTATATATGCATCTTGTTAATGTCGGTTACCAGGTGTTCACCATATGAATTATTTTTATCTCTATGTATGGGATGTGTATTGAAATATGAAATCTTGTGGTCTATTATTATGATTTGATATATATAGGTTAAACCTATAACTCACCAACATTTTTGTTGACGTTTTAAGCATGTTTATTCTCAGGTGATTATTAAGAGCTTCCGCTGTCGTATACTTAAATAAGGACGAGATTTGGAGTCCATGCTTGTATGATATTGTGTAAAAACTGCATTCAAGAAACTTATTTTGTTGTAACATATTTGTATTGTAAACCATTATGTAATGGTCGTGTGTAAACAGGATATTTTAGATTATCATTATTTGATAATCTACGTAAAGCTTTTTAAACCTTTATTGATGAAATAAAGGTTATGGTTTGTTTTAAAATGAATGCAGTCTTTGAAAAACGTCTCATATAAAGGTCAAAACCTCGCAACGAAATCAATTAATATGGAACGTTTTTAATCAATAAGAACGGGACATTTCACCAGGGGGCGGTGAACAGGCTCTGGTACTAATTGCAGGAATCACTGGTTCAACACCAGCTAATCTAGGGAAATGTTGCAGTAGCTCGCTTAAATATCTCTCATTTACTCTGCTAGGAATAGCTGCAACATCCTTTATGGCTGCCATTAATGTTCTAATGAAACAGAAAATAAAGAAGGTATTAATGGAAGAAGATGAATACTATAGAAGGAAGTTGTAAACGCGAATTATCGGCTAGGGTTTATGATGGTTAAAAGTAAGAAGATATAACAGCTGTAGTTAATGGTGAATTGGAGGTTTTGTTTTCAGCCACACACGTGTAAGGACAAGATAAAAAGGTGAGTACATCGAACAGTCCTTTTACAGCTAAGAGGTGCGTGCGATATTTTAGCAATCATCATGTTGTCAGTAAAATTTGCCTATCATTTAATGCCTGTGGTGTGATTCCCAATGCGAAAGGAAAAGGTGAAATGTGAAGATTTTGGTTGGCATGCGTTATCAAAAGTTTAACAACTTAATCATTTTTCAAATGCTTAAGTCCTTAAACTGGGGGGACTTAATGGTGTATCCTATCGTATACACACATAAAAGGCATAATGGTTGCATAAAAATAGCATCAGGAAGGCTGGAAACAACAGTTTTGTGGAATTATCCGTCCAGCGTTCTCCGCTGTACAGGCTGCTCCGTCATGAGTAAGCCCTGAAGGCCGCCTAGCGTGTAAGCCCTCGCCGGAGAACGGCACTTTCAGCATAAATTTCGGACCGCAAGTAACAGAACGTATCATCATCTGACACGTGTCCCTGAGCAATCTGGTGGATCTAACACTATAAATAAACCCCTTGGGTCGTCATTTTACACAGTTCAGACATTCTGACAACTTTGAGAGCTGAGACTTCACTTCTCTCTTTCTCTCTCTACTTTCTCTCACTAGAAGTCATCTGGCTAGCACTTATACACTCTGCGGATGACAGATTGATTAAGCCACCCCACAAGTCCTTACACTTGTGTACCGGGTCTGCAGGGATTATTTTCCGAGGGTAAAAATCAATCGGCAACACGCCGCCCTTCTAAAAGCTAGATCACTTCTGGTCTCTTGTTGACATACTAAGCCTTACCTCATAAGGAAATAGGTGTTAACACATAACATCATTCGATTCATACATATAAAGCTATCTTATTCGAAGGTTTAAACTTGTAATCACTAGAACATAGTTTAGTTAATTCTAAACTTGTTCGCAAATAAAAGTTAATCCTTCTAACTTGACTTTTAAAATCAACTAAACACATGTTCTATATCTATATGATATGCTAACTTAATGATTTAAAACCTGGAAACACGAAAAACACCGTAAAACCGGATTTACGCCGTCATAGTAACACCGCGGGCTGTTTTGGGTTAGTTAATTAACAAACTATGATAAACTTTGATTTAAAAGTTGTTATTCTGGGAAAATGATTTTTATTATGAACATGAAACTATATCCAAAAATTATGGTTAAACTCAAGGTGGAAGTATGTTTTCTAAAATGGTCATCTAGACGTCGTTCTTTCGACTGAAATGACTACCTTTACAAAAACGACTTGTAACTTATTTTTCCGACTATAAACCTATACTTTTTCTGTTTAGATTCATAAAATAGAGTTCAATATGAAACCATAGCAATTTGATTCACTCAAAACGGATTTAAAATGAAGAAGTTATGGGTAAAACAAGATTGGATAATTTTTCTCATTTTAGCTATGTGAAAATTGGTAACAAATCTATTCCAACCATAACTTAATCAACTTGTATTGTATATTATGTAATCTTGAGATACCATAGACATGTATACAATGTTTCGACCTATCATGTCGACACATCTATATATATTTCGGAACAACCATAGACACTCTATATGTGAATGTTGGAGTTAGCTATACAGGGTTGAGGTTGATTCCAAAATATATATAGTTTGAGTTGTGATCAATACTGAGATATGTATACACTGGGTCGTGGATTGATTCAAGATAATATTTATCGATTTATTTCTGTATATCTAACTGTGGACAACTAGTTGTAGGTTACTAACGAGGACAGCTGACTTAATAAACTTAAAACATCAAAATATATTAAAAGTGTTGTAAATATATATTTTGAACATACTTTGATATATATGTATATATTGTTATAGGTTCTTGAATCAACCAGTGGCCAAGTCTTACTTCCCGATGAAGTAAAAAATCTGTGAAAGTGAGTTATAGTCCCACTTTTAAAATCTAATATTTTTGGGATGAGAATACATGCAGATTTTATAAATGATTTACAAAATAGACACAAGTACGTGAAACTACATTCTATGGTTGAATTATCGAAATCGAATATGCCCCTTTTTATTAAGTCTGGTAATCTAAGAATTAGGGAACAGACACCCTAATTGACGCGAATCCTAAAGATAGATCTATTGGGCCTAACAAACCTCATCCAAAGTACCGGATGCTTTAGTACTTCGAAATTTATATCATATCCGAAGGGTGTCCCGGAATGATGGGGATATTCTTATATATGCATCTTGTTAATGTCGGTTACCAGGTGTTCACCATATGAATGATTTTTATCTCTATGTATGGGATGTGTATTGAAATATGAAATCTTGTGGTCTATTGTTACGATTTGGTATATATAGGTTAAACCTATAACTCACCAACATTTTTGTTGACGTTTAAAGCATGTTTATTCTTAGGTGAATACTAAGAGCTTTCGCTGTTGCATACTAAAATAAGGACAAGATTTGGAGTCCATGTTTGTATGATATTGTGTAAAAACTGCATTCAAGAAACTGATTTCGATGTAACATATTTGTATTGTAAACCATTATCTAATGGTCGTGTGTAAACAGGATATTTTAAATTATCATTATTTGATAATCTACTTAAAGCTTTTTAAACCTTTATTTATGAAATAAAGGTTATGGTGTGTTTTAAAAATGAATGCAGTCTTTGAAAAACATCTCATATAGAGGTCAAAACCTCGCAACGAAATCAATTAATATGGAATGTTTTTAATCAATAAGAATGGGACATTTCAGATCAACCACCCCGACCCGGTCTTGATTGTTAATTAGCATATTTCACCTTTGCGCGGTGTAAAAATCCCTTGGGCAAGATCACAAGTGGAAATTACAAAGGCTTGGGTAAAATGGCAGAGAATCAACAACCTATAAATGAGAGACCAAGCTCCCTATTTATAGGATTCGAAATATCCGCGGTCTGCGAGTTACTTAACTATCCGCGGAAACTCAGCGGATTAAACCGCGGTCTTGCATTAATACGAAAACATAACCGCTGTACTTATTTTCAGCGAATATTGCATAGCTTTGCCTTATAATTTGCGTAGTTCTGCATTTGGCTTTTAGCAAATAAAATATACATATACAATTCCATGTATATGATCAAGTCCCCCCGGTTTATTATGATGCATTTTCGCGAAGCTAATGCATCATGATAAACTCTAAAAATAAAGAAATGCTTCTTAAAATAATTCGCAAACAATATTTTATATTTTTTACCGCCCATTTATTACCGTTGTTTTTATTAAGTTCAACGCGTAATCACAACGGTAACTTTCGCCAATCTGTCAAATCAGCACGCTGTAACGGCTAGAAATTTACCGTTTACACGTTGCGGTAATTTCAGCCATTTAAATGCAATGATTATCTTTTCAACTTGCTCTCCCTAATTCCAATTATAAATAGCTGGTTATTCCTCATAAAAACTTTACGCCTTTCTCTCCCAATTTCGCATTCAATCGTATTCTGCCAATGACAATCGTACTTTGCAATTAGCCAATCCAACCTTCAATTTCATCAATTCAACCTCCGATTTAGCTTTTCTTATCATCAATGGCTTCCTCTTCGTCTATGCACACTCCGGGGGGGGGGGGGGGGGGGGTTATGTTTCCTATATGACGAAAACAAAACTCCAAACCTTACAAGAGTGGTATCCGCCACTTGCAAAATTTGTACCCACCGTACCTTTACCAGAAGAGCGAGCTGACACTCCCCCTAAGGGGACGATCACTGTATACGAGGCTGCCATCTCTCAAGGCAACCTTCGATTTCCTCTTACCACATTTTTTCATAGTGTCTGCGAACACTATAAGATTGCCATGACGCTGCTCCATCCGAATGCGATTAATAAAATTGTGCTATTCGAGATGTACTACAATGCTACCAACGTACAACCGCTGCTAAATGTGTTCCGCACGTGTAACAGTCTGATTTTATACGATGTGGGATGGTTTTCATTCCGCAGCAAGATGGGTACGATGGTTTCGCCCAAGGACTCAATAGGCAACTGTGATGACCCGGAAATTTCCGATCAAATTTAAACTTTAATCTTTATATGTTCCCGACACGATGAGCAAAAATATGTAATGTTGAGTCTCGAAAGTTTTGAAAACTATATTCATATAATCAATTACCCTTTGACCATGCCTAACGATTCACGAACAATTATGTGTAAATAAATATATATACATACACATGTGTGATTATTAAATTGAGATATATTATATAAAACATCGAACGGATTAGTGGATATGATTATAAGCTATGAGATCTATTTTATGAACCTGGAAATACTATCAAGATATTGAATAGATAATACTTTACATGAATGTATTTGTTCGATGTAAGTTTATTGACGAGATTAAAAGATAATATCAAATGATTGAATTATCAGATACATTGAATTATGATTAAGTGTATCTGTTATGAGGTCCACTTTGAATTAGGTAACCCTTATTATTAACCGTATTCGGAAAATAGTAAAGTGAGTTATAAGTGAAGACAAATGTGTCAATTAACGGGAACTAGCCAAATGTTAGTGGAGTTTTCTGTTCGACTTTCTATATAAACGTTAACTAGTTAACCTTCCTATTATTTAGAGTGAAAGTGAAACTTTGGGAATATAGTTATATTATATAGAAAGTTTAAGGAAAACAAACTAAACGTTGACGCATAAGAAAATTGTATTTTTTAAAGTATAAACGTTATAGAATATAATATTATAAACAATCTTCAAATATACTTTGAAATATAATTAAAATCTAAATATTTTATTAAAGTATATCAAACCTATATATTATAAATATATTTTAATTTAGTCAAAAGACGTTTTGGTTTAAGTAATGTATTAAATATACTTCGATAACTAACGAGGGTATGAATTATAAAAGTAAATGACCAAAACACTCAAAAGATTAAGTTACACTCTGAGTGGGTTAGTTTTTAATTAATTTAAGTCTAGTTATTAATAAAGGTACATGTCACAAAACGTTTAATTTAAAATAAAATATTTTGACAAACAACGAGGCTTTGATTTATAGAAGGAAATGACCACAACGCTCAACTTTATAAGTTATATTTTTATAAAGGTAATTTATTGTTATGTAAGTCTAATTTTTGTAAAAGGTATACGTCACGTAATATAAAGGACTAGTTTTCTAAACGTACGAAAGTGCGCCCGAAAAACGGAAAGTGGTACATGAGTCGTGAGACCACGACCGTGTCATTTTTGTAAAAATTATATTTTTACCATGAACGTAAATATAATATAATATATAAGTAATTATATAAATTAAAAATAATAAATATATAATAATAATAAAATGATGTTACATGTAACATGAAATGGACGTTCACTTTACTTACACGTTTTTTTTTTTTTTTATTATATTAGTATATATTAAAATGGTGTCGGCAGGAAAATGTTGTGCATTGGGTAGGTGGGTGTAACATCTTATAAAGCGAGCGTTTTTCAGTTATGTGATCATTCACTTCATCAAACACCTCGTATAATTTCTTATATATCATTAATATTATTATTATTATTAAAATTAAGATTTTATCTTATTATTATTATTAGTAGTAGTAGTAGTATAATTATTAGTAATATTATACATAAAATACTACGACGAGGTTCTGCCCGCGTGATCTCAAAATGAGTTTTATAAGTAGGATAGGGCTAAGGAAATTATGGGTTATAGCTTTGGAGATATTGGGTAATGTTCGGGGGTTATGCTCATGAGGTCAATCTAGTGTTTGTCGTCTCCGTTGCGTCTACGTACCTTTCCTACAATATTGAATCTCAATATTGATACGTGAGTACTCATAATTTAATTTTTACATACTAATAGTGTATCCCTGACTAGTGCTCGAGAATATAGGATTGTGCATGCTTGTATTTTTGATATTGCCCTTAGATAGGTTATGTTGAATCCTGAATTAGTTACACCTACGGTTGAGCTAAGGTATAAGATATGCATGTCCTTGGAAAGCTAGCGAAAAATTAAGAATTTTTCATTTAGATATCGAATGGATTCGATGAACGGTTAGAAAGTTATGAATTAAACAATTAATTTCGTAATTAAGATTGCTAATGATAATTAGTGAACTAATTTTCTGGGTAATAAAAAGTGGTTATTTGGATTCTACTCGTCGAGTAGATGAATTTTCATATAAAGCACATCTCGTTTCGTTGAACGGTTGTCAAGTTATGGACAAAAGAAGTTTTGCAAATTTTGAAAAAATGTCGAAAAGGGAACTGAAATTCTCGCTGATCTGCGTTGTTTCAGATTTAAAAAAAAATACCACTGAATTCTTTGCTGTAAAGTCTAGCAAACGACTTGGGCCGTTTGTCAATTTGAGTCTCGACGATTTTTCTATAAATCGTCAAAGTTGACTATTTGGTCACATTTTAAAATTCTGAAAAGAGCTGAAACTTTTTATTAAAAATGTCAATTTTGTATCAGTTGTCATGGTCGGCCTGATGTGTGTTTACTTTTGCCAAAAATCATGTTATATCTTTGTGGTAACGAGAATTTGAAGGCTTTGACCGTTTGTCAATCCGAGTTTCGAGGAATTTTCTAAAAATCTCCAAAGTAGGCTACTCGTCACTTTTGTAAATTTATTAAAGCTGAAAAATTAACTTTGAAACGCAGAAACCATGTTGGCAACTACGAGTGTCTAGGTTTAGTTTACTTCTGTAAAATTTATGCTTAATCTTTTTGATAATGTGTAACTTTTATCTTTGGCCGTTTATCAATCGGAGTTCCGATAATTTTTCTAAAAATCGATGAAGTGGCCGTTTAGTCATGTTTGACCGAAAAATCATTTTTGTATAAGTTATTGTATTTTTGCATGAGACCTCGTTTTTACTTTAACCTTTGACTTTTGCACATTAGTCTCGAGCATTGGGATTATGGTACACTATGACTTGGCCTAATTTATTAGACAAATATTGACAAATACATAAATATATATAATTACTATAGGTTCGTGAATCCGAGGCCAACCCTACACTTGTTCAATGATGTTATATGTATTTTTACTACAAAATACAGTATGGTGAGTTTCATTATTCCCTTTTTAAATGCTTTTGCAATATATATTTTTGGGACTGAGAATACATGCGCTGTTTTTATAACTGTTTTACGAAATAGACACAAGTAATTGAAACTACATTATATGGTTGAATGATCGAAATCGAATATGCCCTTTTTAGTCTGGTAATCTAAGAATTAGGGAACAGACACCCTAATTGACGCGAATCCTAAAGATAGATCTATCGGGCCCAACAAGCCTCATCCAAAGTACCGGATGCTTTAGTACTTCGAAATTTATATCATGTCCGAAGGAGGATCCCGGAATGATGGGGATATTCTTATATGCATATTGTTAATGTCGGTTACCAGGTGTTCACCATATGAATGATTATTTTTGTCTCTATGCATGGGACGTATATTTATGAGAACTGGAAATGAAATTCTTGTGGTCTATTAAAATGATGGAAATAAATGATTATGATAAACTAATGAACTCACCAACCTTTTGGTTGACAGTTTAAAGCATGTTTATTCTCAGGTGTTAAAGAAATCTTCCGCTGTGCATTTGCTCATTTTAAAGATATTACTTGGAGTCTTTCATAGCATATTTCGAAGAACGTTGCATTCGAGTCATTGAGTTCATCAAAGATTATTATTAAATCAATTTATAGTTGGATAGTGGATATTATGAAATGGTATGCATGCCTGTCAATTTTCGATGTAAAGAAAGATTGTCTTTTAAAAACGAATGCAATGTTTGTAAAATGTATCATATAGAGGTCAAATACCTCGCAATGTAATCAACTATTGTGAATCGTTTATAATGTATATGAACGGGTCCTTTCAGTTGGTATCAGAGCGGTGGTCTTAGCGAACCAGGTCTGCATTAGTGTGTCTAACAGATAAGTCGATAGGATGCATTAGTGAGTCTGGACTTCGACCGTGTCTGCACGTCAATAGTTTTGCTTATCATTTTGTGTCAAAAATTAGCTACTTATCATCCTCAGGAAATTACCTGCTTATCATTTTTAGTCTAAGACACGTCTTGCTGCATTGATTGCATTAATAGTGTATAGACAAAAATTCATATCTTAGCGTATCTGCTAAATCATATCTTATCGTATCTATTACTGTAAACGTTGCCTGATATATCCCGTAAATTCCTCCGTAATTTATGAAATCTTTTGTTCTATATATATGGATATTCTATGTAATTAGAATACCATCCAATAACCGAAAATCATTTCATATCGAAAAAAAAAAAAATCCTTATTCAATCGTACGAAATGGAATTCATCATTAATTCAAGTTTCTCGGATTTCGAAATGGAATCCCACTCCAGCTCCGAAAGCAGTGTGACCGGAATAGATCAACCAATCAGTCATCACCTATTCTGGATGAATTGGGGATGGGTTCGTAGCCTCCTCAATCATTGGAGACAAGAAGAAGGTGATCCCTTCCATCCACCACATTGCCCTCTTGATGAAGAACCTGAAGCACTTACCGGCGAACCTGTTCGAAACACCATTTTCTCGCTCATTTCCAGAGTATCTCGTCACGATTATATATTACATCAAATTTTAGATTTTATTTATCCGCTCGTCCGAACCGACAATCACCCCGGTGTAATAGAAGAAGTCAACGAGCTTCGCGCTCGGGTAGTGGCTTTGGAGAATATGGTGCAGAGATTACAAACACCAGCAGCAGCATCAGCAGCATAACCAGTAACACCATCATCAACGCCAATAGTACCATTACCACCCCAACCACAATCACATCGTAAACCTCAACTTTACACTCTGTCCCACGAGCACCAATGTCATACGCCCTGTAGATACCAAGGAATACCAACAACAATAACCGACGAAGTATTAATTCATAACTTCATTGGAGAAACATTTCGCGCAGATTATGTAATCTCTAAAGTCTTAGAGATTATCTAATCTAGCCCTAACCATAAATCAGTTAAGCGAACCAAAATGATAGAAGGAAGAGTAGAAACCCTGACAAAAATGGTGTGTGATTAACAAGCTAAACTTGTTTTACCAACAGCATCAACAGTACCATCAGCGTCACCAGCATCATCAGTACAGTCAACATCAGAATCAACAACACCTATAACATCACAAACTCCGTCAGCTCAAGAATCACTATGGACATCATTACGAATCAATAACCCGTATATTGTATCAACGAGTTATGAAGAATTAACTCATTCCCTTTGAAGAAATTATATGTATATTTTATATATTTTGAAATAAAAATAAATCTTTCCGTACTAAGCTATTGTGTGTGAATCTTAACTTCTCGGTTAATTCATATTACAAATATGCAATAATGTACGTCCTTCGGCCGCAACTTAACCAGCGTTAACTACAATCTCTGTCGCAATTCAACAAATTCCAATTCATAATAAATCAAGTATATATTTGATTTTACACTTTCATCATCGATGTACCCGAAACTTTTCAGATAACATCATTCGTACTTTGTGAAATTCACAAGAATTCCACGAACCGAACATCATACATCAACAAATAACGAAGTATTGATTCATAATTTTAAAGTCATTAAAGAAATACTGTGTAAAAGTTATGTACTTTTTAAAGCCTTTAGGGATTATTCAATTCTAGTTTCAACCGTAAATCAAATGAGTTTAATTTAACATTAACTCATTAAATCTATGTTACATCTGAAGAAAAAATATACATATATATATTTTCATAAAGACTGTAATAAAATTCTTTTGTACAAAATATTAATTGTGAAATTTTTTTTAACGGGTAGGTAATACCCGAGAGATATATAAATTCACAATTAATATATTACATTCTTCGAATCTGATTCAGCAAATCATCCATTATACTCCCTACTTTCACAACAATATACATTCTTTTATAGAAATCAAAACAACCATACTCATTCAAAATTTAATTACATATTCTGATTTTGAAATCTCAAAATTCAACTTGAGATATGACCAAAATCATCACTCTTAGATCCTTACATCTTTCAAAAGCTATATTTTGACTTCAAAACTGTGTTAGAACATCAAATGTATGTTAACGATTACAATCTGTGTTCAAACCCTTCGAAAATTTCTGAAGACACTTCGAATGATGAGCAATCGAGATGATGATCCAACCACATGTTACCCACAGTTATGTACCCGAAAAACTCTTGAAACCAAAGTAAAAGTTTAAACAACGTATCCGCGTCAGATTCTTTAGCATTTATTAGCAAAAATAACTTTGCGACTCCTATTCAAAGTAGCCAGTTTTGTCACAGCTCCAGCAAGTCAACTTCGACTTTTCAGTCAGACTAACCTTATTATAACCTTGAGATATACACCATCGTTATCAGGGAACCTTTTACATTCCACCACATTATTAACAGATGTATCAACAACTTCATTACCCTTTGACTTTAGCCTCTCCAAAAAGTCATTATAATTATTCATTAAAACCCCATCATTTGCTCATTCGCATCTTGTAATGAGAATTTCCATACGAATCATTGGGAATTAGCAATCAGTATTTTGAAATCTCGCAGCATGTCTACGCCAACAGTTATAGGTGTATATATAACGTATATCTTCTGGACTTAATTTGAATGTGAAGATTCTGAAAAACACTTCGAACTACGAATTGGTTATCCGAAAATGGAAAAATACTGATGAAGCAGCAAAAAAAAAAAAAAAAACTATAAACGACCTTAACAGTAAAAGTTTGATGATAATGAATAGGTGTGCTGGCAAAGCGCAGAAAAAGAGAAGTCTTGGAACTGGAAAATGGATTGAGCAAAGTTGGAAGGAGGTTGTGGACAAATTACAAAGACTGAACCTGACTTCAAAGGATCCAAATAATTCAGTATCTGCTGAAGTCATTAACGAATACCTTGCTCCTGACTCTAAAACCCTGCGGACAATATTCTTCATCATCCTCTGATATTAGAAATTCTAAAATATCATCATATCTTTCATTATAAATATCCTCCATATTTCTGAAGATATTTTCTTAATTTTTGTTATTTGAAATCATTTACCTCTTCGCGCTATCTGTATTACATCATAAAAGAAGCTATTTTAGTTTCTAAATTCTGAAACATTCAAGTTTAAAATAGGAATATTTTGAAGTAGTGTTGGGAACTGAAGTATGAATTAGTATAATATAATTACACTTGATCAATGTGATTATATTACAGTAAGTCATGCTGAGTTTCTAAATGGAACGTGATGATTCACAGATCATAACATCATCATGCCATGTTATACGACTCTTGTATTCTATTTAACCTCTAAAATATCAAGAAAATATTTCTTGATGATTCGGCCTTTTCCAAGGTATTTTAGTAATTTGACAAGTCAAGATCGTGCCATCACAATTTCCTTCCTAGAACATTAACAATATTCATTTCGAAATTCATATTTGTGAATTCTGGACCATTACAAGCGGTGCTTAATCGCAAGAAGAAGAAACGAAAGGACAAAACTCCGAAATAGAAATTGGGGTATAAATTGCAGCAAATAAAAGAGAGCATTAACTGTGAATGATAATGATTATAGAAGACAGAAGCAGGGACATCGAAATATTAGGGAAGATATAAAAATCTAGCAACAACCCGATAAATTACAAACCGTATATATCAATGCATATAGCAACGTAAAGACACGGGAGAACTAAAAACACTATAAACCCTAGGGTATAGTAAAAGTAAATAGATTCTTCTGGTGGCAGATTAAAAAGAAGAATGACGGATATGAACGTTAAGAGGATATCAAGGATCAGGATGGGATGGAGCATATTAACGAATGTTTTAAAGTATGAATCGAAGAAGAAAGAATAGAGGGTGTGAGTCGTAAGGAAATGGAGAAGACGGATTTATAGGGAAATATCCGATAGAACAACCGAAGCAGATTATCGCGTTCAACCAAAGAAGATCTAAATCTCCTTAATTACCGAAGAATCAAATCTTATTATGAAGATTTCTTCTAAATTCCTTAAATTCCGGAAAGCAATCTTGAACACGTCGTCGGTTAAGTCAAACCTGCATTTATTCATTTTTCACTCTTTTGCGATAGCTTCACTTATACTCTTCGCATAATCAAATTGGGTTATCTATATTACTCAATGATGATAAAACTCTATGTATCAGTTTACATTCGTCATAATTGAAAGGACCCGTTCATATACATTATAAACGATTCACAATAGTTGATTACATTGCGAGGTATTTGACCTCTATATGATACATTTTACAAACATTGCATTCGTTTTTAAAAGACAATCTTTCTTTACATCGAAAATTGACAGGCATGCATACCATTTCATAATATCCACTATCCAACTATAAATTGATTTAATAATAATCTTTGATGAACTCAATGACTCGAATGCAACGTTCTTCGAAATATGCTATGAAAGACTCCAAGTAATATCTTTAAAATGAGCAAATGCACAGCGGAAGATTTCTTTAACACCTGAGAATAAACATGCTTTAAAGTGTCAACCAAAAGGTTGGTGAGTTCATTAGTTTATCATAATCATTTATTTCCATTATTTTAATAGACCACAAGAATTTCATTTCCAGTTCTCACAAATATACGTCCCATGCATAGAGACAAAAATAATCATTCATATGGTGAACACCTGGTAACCGACATTAACAATATGCATATAAGAATATCCCCTATCATTCCGGGATCCTCCTTCGGACATGATATAAATTTCGAAGTACTAAAGCATCCGGTACTTTGGATGGGGTTTGTTAGGCCCGATAGATCTATCTTTAGGATTCGCGTCAATTAGGGTGTATGTTCCCTAATTCTTAGATTACCAGACTTTAATAAAAAGGGGCATATTCGATTTCGATAATTCAACCATAGAATGTAGTTTCAATTACTTGTGTCTATTTCGTCAAACATTTATAAAAGCGCATGTATTCTCAGTCCCAAAAATATAAAGGGTAAAAAGGCAAATGAAACTCACCATACTGTATTTCGTAGTAAAAATACATATAACGTCATTGAACAAGTGCAAGGTTGGCCTCGGATTCACGAACCTATATTAATTATATATATTTATATGTTGGTCAATATTTGTATAGCAATTTAGGTCAGGTCATAGTGTAATCCTATCCTATAGCTCGAGTCTAACTCTACAGTATAGTAACATGTTATATTACTCATGCTCAATTAAGATTCTAGTAAAAGGTGACGTGTGAAACAACGTAACACAAATGGTTTCATAATCATAAAATAGTATTTTAGATTTTTTTTTTTTTATAGAGAAAATCAACACAAAAAGTTAACTGAAAAGTTAACAGGAAAAGTCAAAGTTCAAAGTCAAAAGTCAAAGGTTAAAGTAAAAATGAGGTCGCATGCAAATATATAATAACTTATACAAAAATGATTTTAGGTCAAACATGACTAAACGGGCCACTTCAGCTATTTTTAGAAAAATTATCGGAACTCCGATTGATAAACGGCCAAAGATAAAAGTTACACATTACCAAAAAAATTAAGCATAAATATTACAGAAGTAAACTAAACCTAGACAACTCGTAGTTGTCAACGCGTTTTCGGCGTTTCAAAGTTAATTTTTCAGCTTTAATAAATTTACAAAAGTGACCGAGTAGCCTACTTTGGAGATTTTTAGAAAATTCCTCAAAACTCGTATTGACAAACGGTCAAAGCCTGCAAATTCTCGTTATCACAAAGATATAACATGATTTTTGGCAAGAGTAAACACATATCAGGCCGACCATGACAACTGATACAAAACTGACATTTTTAAATAAAAAAGTTTCAGCTCTTTTTAGAATTTTAAAATGTGACCAAACTGTCAACTTTGATGATTTTTAGAAAAATCGTCGAGACTCGAATTGACAAACGGCTAGAGTTGTTTATTAGACCTTACAGCAAAGAATTCAGTGGTATTTTTTTTATATATGAAACAACGCAGATCAGCGAGAATTTCAGTTCCCGTTTTGACATTTCATCAAAATTTGCAAAACTTCTTTTGTCCATAACTTGACAACCGTTCAACGAAACGAGACGTGCTTTATATGAAAATTCATCTACTCGACGAGTAGAGGCCAAATAATCACTTTTTATAACCCAGAAAATTAGTTCACTAATTATTATCAGCAACTTTAATTACGAAATTAATTATGCAATTTGTTTATTTCATAACTTTCTAACCATTACTTGGATTCAAGTGATTCTTAAACCAAAATTCAACTATTTTTCGCTAGCTTTCCAACGACATGCATATCTTATACCTTATCTCAATCATATATGTAACTAATTCAGGAATCAACATAACCTATCTAATGGCAATATCAAAAGTACAAGCATGCATAATCCTATATACTCGAGCACTAGTCAGGGATACACTATTAGTATGTAAAAATTAAATTATGAGTACTCACATATCAATATTGAGATTCAATATTGCAGGAAAGGTACGTAAACGCAACGGAGATGATAAACACTGTATTGACCTCACGAGCATACCCATGAACCATACTCAATCACCTCCATAGCTATAACCCATAATATCCTTAATCTTATCCCACTCGAAAAAAACAACTTCGAAATCACTCGGACAGCACTCCGTCGTAATATTTTATGTATACTAATAATATCTTGAGATAATACGGAGTAAATATATATATGTAAATCGATTGAGAGAGTTTAGAGAAAACTATTTTCAAGTTTCTATGAAATAATGAAACCTATTGAATTCTATTTATAATAGATTTTTGAATTATTAAAGTGAATTATTAAAGTATGAATTATTAAAGTGAATTATTAAAGTATGAATTATTAAAGTGAATTATTAAAGTATGAATTATTAAAGTGAATTATTAAAGTATGAATTATTAAAGTGAATTATTAAAGTATGAATTATTAAAGTGAATTATTAAAGTAAAAATAAAGTAAAGGTAAAGTTTAAGTATAGTAAAAGTATAAAACTATGTGCGTATAATACGCGTATAAATATATATAATATTAATTTAAATCATTATATATATTTAATAAAATAAAATATAAATATCGTTATCTTTATCATAATAGTTAAGTAATGAGTTGTCAAAAGTGGTTCTAGATATTTATAAAAGTTATATACGTTTTAATAATAAAGTTCTTTTTAAACTGAAAACGTTTTTGTACGTTTGAAACTAAATAGATCAATCGAGTCTTTATGAGATTCAATCTTTCACTATCCTTTGTCTAGTTCTCAATGATTGACAATTTGTTCATATTTATAAATCACTTTACCATTTTCCGAATATTGTTAAAATGAAAAGATTTCTCAAATCAACGTGGGCCTTTCAACAGAGACTTGTAATCATAATTCAATATATCTGATAATTCAATCATTTGATCTTATCTTCTAATTCCATTGATAAACATTTTGAAACAGATACAATCATATAAAGTATTTAATCTAATATTTTGTTTACGTTTCAAGTTATAATATATATACACATATACATATATAATCATATTCGTTTAATGGTTCGTGAATCGTTGGAACTTGGTCGAGGTTGAATGAATGTATGAACATAGTTTAAAATTCTTGAAATTTAACTTAACAAATATTGCTTATCGTGTCGGAAACATATAAAGATTAAAGTTTAAATTTGGTTGGAAATTTCCGGGTTGTCACAGTACCTACCCGTTAAAGAAATTTCGTCCCGAAATTTGAGTGGAAAGGTCGTGAATGATAATAAGTATGTTATCATGATGCATACGGGCTGAAAATTAGAGTTTTATCATCAGCGAATAATTTGGATAAACAATCTATTTGTATGAAGAGTACGAATGAAGCTAACATAGAAGAGTGAAATGAGTAAGTGTAGATTCATCTTATCATTTGACGTAGATATGATTGATTCCCAGATTTTAAGGGATTTGAAGAAAATCTTCTTAATAAGATTTGACTCTCCGGTAATCAAGGGAATTAGGATCCGCTTTAAATGCGATCGTCCATTTTAATTGTTCTGTCGGAGATTTTCTTATAAATTCACCTCCTTCATTTCCTTATAACTCACACCATCTGTTGATGCATTTTATGCAAGTCCCTAGACATCTACCCATGTCCATTGCAGGTACAACAGTTTACAGGCCACCATGATTGCTCGTTATTATCCTATCTGTGGTTGTATGTGGTTACATGAACTACAGGAACGAGATTTAGATGTTTGACTATGTTAGACTTAGTCAGACGTACGAGTGAAGCCTCACTAGTACGGCTGACAGGCTCATACGCATGGTTGATGCTGAGCTAAGTCACAATTACAACCTAAATGATAAGACACGAGTGAGTGATCACCCGTACGGTTGATGAAGCCAACTCGTACGTGTGATGAATGAATCGTATGGGTGTGTCAACAGCAGGGGTATATAAAGTCTTATGTTCTTCATTTTAGGTTAAGCCTCTCATTTGTTACACACACTCAGATCTAGTGAGCTCCTTCGATTCTCTCTCAGTCCAAATCACCCAGGTGGTGAATAATAGCTCTAGGTGTTGATCTAATCACACTTGATTTAGTTGTGGTTTGACTAAATTAATCAAAAAAAACTTAACCTATTCACTAGAGGGTTTGATTCACTTATTCTGCCATTGTGTGAGTTAAATCTGTTAATTTCTAAGTTCCTAGTCATGTTTCATCACCTTCTATTCTTCCCCCTCAACTCATATTTTAAAGTATTCATCAATATGCTCCATCCAGTTCTGATTCTCGATATACTTCTAACTTTCATATCGGTCATTCTTCTTTTTTTTTTTTTCATCTACCGCCGGAAGAATCTATTTACTTCTACTATACTCTTGGGTTTATAGTGTTCCTAGTTCTCCCGTGTCTTTATATTGCTATATGCAACGATATATATGGTTTATAATTTCTGGTTTGTCGTTGGGCTTTATATGTTCCCTTATATTTCAAAGTCTCTGCTTCTGTCTTCTATAATCATTATCATTCACAGTTAATGCTCTCTTTTATTTGCTGCAATTTATACCCCAATTTCTATTTCGAAGTTTTGTCCTTTCGTTTCTTCTTCTTGCGATTAAGCACCGCTTGTAATGGTCCAGAATTCACAGATACGAATTTCGAAATGAACATTGTTAATGTTCTAGGAAGGAAATTGTGATGGTACGATCTTGACTTATCAAATTACTAAAATACCTTGGAAAAGGCCGAATCATCAAGAAATATTTTCTTGATATTTTAGAGGTTAAATAGAATACAAGAGTCGTATAACATGGCACATGATGATGTTATGATCTGTGAATCATCACGTTCCATTTAGAAACTCAGCATGACTTACTGTAATATAATCACATTGATCAAGTGTCATTATATTATACTAATTCCTGCTTCAGTTCCCAACACTACTTCAAAATATTCCTATTTTAAACTTGAATGTTTCAGAATTTAGAAACTAAAATAGTTTCTTTTATGATGTAATACAGATAGCGCGAAGAGGTAAATGATTTCAAATAAGAAAAATTAATATCTTCAGAAATATGGAGGATATTTATAATGAAAGATATGATGATATTTTAGAATTTCTAATATCAGAGGATGATGAAGAATATTGTCCGCAGGGGTTTAGAGTCAGGAGCAAGGTATTCGTTAATGACTTCAGCAGATACTGAATTATTTGGATCCTTTGAAGTCAGGTTCAGTCTTTGTAATTTGTCCACAGCCTCCTTCCTACTTTGCACAATCCGTTTTCCAGTTCCAAGACTTCTCTTTTTCTGCGCTTTGCCAGCACACCTATTCATTATCATCAAACTTTTACTGTTAAGGTCGTTTATAGTTTTTTTGCTGCTTCATCAGTATTTTTCCATTTTCGGAGAACCAATTCGTAGTTCGAAGTGTTTTTCAGAATCTTCACATTCAAATTAAGTCCAGAAGATAGACGTTATATATACACATATAACTGTTGGCGTAGACATGCTGCGAGATTTCAAAATACTGATTGCTAATTCCCAATGATTCGTATGGAAATTCTCATTACAAGATGCGAATGAGTAAATGATGGGGTTTCAATGAATAATTATAATGACTTTTTGGAGAGGCTAAAGTCAAAGGGTAATGAAGTTGTTGATACATCTGTTAATAATGTGGTGGAATGTAAAAGGTTCCCTGGTAACGATGGTGTATATCTCAAGGTTATAATAAGGTTAGTCTGACTGAAAAGTCGAAGTTGACTTGATGGAGCTGTGACAAAACTGGCTACTTTGAATAGGAGTCGCAAAGTTATTTTTGCTAATAAATGCTAAAGAATCTGACGCGGATACGTTGTTTAAACTTTTACTTTGGTTTCAAGAGTTTTTCAGGTACATAACTGTGGGTAACATGTGGTTGGATCATCATCTCAATTGCTCATCATTCGAAGTGTCTTCAGAAATTTTCGAAGGGTTTGAACACAAATTGTAATCGTTAACATACATTTGATGTTCTAACACAGTTTTGAAGTTAAAATATAGCTTGTGAAAGATGTAAGGATCTAAGAGTGATGATTTTTGGTCATATCTCAAGTTGAATTTTGAGATTTCAAAATCAGAATATGTAATTAAATTTTGAATGAGTATGGTTGTTTTGATTTCTATAAAAGAATGTATATTGTTGTGAAAGTAAGGAGTATAATGGATGATTTGCTGAATCAGATTCGAAGAATGTAATATATTAATTGTGAATTTATATATCTCTCGGGTATTACCTACCCGTTAAAAAAAATTTCACAATTAATATTTTGTACAAAAGAATTTTATTACAGTCTTTATGAAAATATATATATGTATATTTTCTTCAGATGTAACATAGATTTAATGAGTTAATGTTAAATTAAACTCATTTGATTTACGGTTGAAACTAGAATTGAATAATCTCTAAAGGCTTTAAAAAGTACATAACTTTTACGCAGTATTTCTTTAATGACATTGAAATTATGAATCAATACTTCGTTATTTGTTGATGTATGATGTTCGGTTCGTGGAATTCTTGTGAATTTCGCAAAGTACGAATGATGTTATCTGAAAAGTTTCGGGTACATCGATGATGAAAGTGTAAAATCAAATATATACTTGATTTACTATGAATTGGAATTTGTTGAATTGCGACAGAGATTGTAGTTAACGCTGGTTAAGTTGCGGCCGAAGGACGTACATTATTGCATATTTGTAATATGAATTAACCGAGTAGTTAAGATTCACACACAATAGCTTAGCACGGAAAGATTTATTTTTATTTCAAAATATATAAAATATACATATAATTTCTTCAAAGGGAATGAGTTAATTCTTCATAACTCGTTGATACAATATACGGGTTATTGATTCGTAATGATGTCCATAGTGATTCTTGAGCTGACGGAGTTTGTGATGTTATAGGTGTTGTTGATTCTGATGTTGACTGTACTGATGATGCTGGTGACGCTGACAGTACTGTTGATGCTATTGGTAAAACAAGTTTAGCTTGTTAATCACACACCATTTTTATCAGGGTTTCTACTCTTCCTTCTATCATTTTGGTTCGCTTAACTGATTTATGGTTAGGGCTAGATTAGATAATCTCTAAGAATTTAGAGATTACATAATCTGCGCGGAATGTTTCTCCAATGAAGTTATGAATTAATACTTCGTCGGTTATTGTTGTTGGTATTCCTTGGTATCTACAGGGCGTATGACATTGGTGCTCGTGGGACAGAGTGTAAAGTTGAGGTTTACGACGTGGTTGTGGTTGGGGTGGTAATGGTACTATTGGCGTTGATGATGGTGTTACTGGTTATGCTGCTGATGCTACTGCTGGTGTTTGTAATCTCTGCACCATATTCTCCAAAGCCACTACCCGAGCGCGAAGCTCGTTGACTTCTTCTATTACACCGGGGTGATTGTCGGTTCGGACGAGCTGATAAATAAAATCTAAAATTTGATGTAATATATAATCGTGACGAGATACTCTGGAAATGAGCGAGAAAATGGTGTTTCGGACAGGTTCGCCGGTAAGTGCTTCAGTTTCTTCGTCAAGAGGGCAATGTGGTGGATGGAAGGGATCACCTTCTTCTTGTCTCCAATGATTGAGGAGGCTACGAACCCATCCCCAATTCATCCAGAATAGGTGATGACTGATTGGTTGATCTATTCTGGTCACACTGCTTTCGGAGCTGGAGTGGGATTCCATTTCGAAATCCGAGGAACTTGAATTAATGATGAATTCCATTTCGTACGATTGAATAAGGATTTTTTTTTTTTCCGATATGAAATGATTTTCGGTTATCGGATGGTATTCTAATTACATAGAATATCCATATATATAGAACAAAAGATTTCATAAATTACGGAGGAATTTACGGGATATATCAGGCAACGTTTACAGTAATAGATACGATAAGATATGATTTAGCAGATACGCTAAGATATGAATTTTTGTCTATACACTATTCATGCAATCAATGCAGTAAGACGTGTCTTAGACTAAAAATGATAAGCAGGTAATTTCCTGAGGATGATAAGTAGTTAATTTTTGACACAAAATGATAAGCAAAACTATTGACATGCAGACACGGTCGAAGTCCAGACTCACTAATGCATCCTATCGAGTTATCTGTTAGACACACTAATGCAGACCTGGTTCGCTAAGACCACCGCTCTGATACCAACTGAAAGGACCCGTTCATATACATTATAAACGATTCACAATAGTTGATTACATTGCGAGGTATTTGACCTCTATATGATACATTTTACAAACATTGCATTCGTTTTTAAAAGACAATCTTTCTTTACATCGAAAATTGACAGGCATGCATACCATTTCATAATATCCACTATCCAACTATAAATTGATTTAATAATAATCTTTGATGAACTCAATGACTCGAATGCAACGTTCTTCGAAATATGCTATGAAAGACTCCAAGTAATATCTTTAAAATGAGCAAATGCACAGCGGAAGATTTCTTTAACACCTGAGAATAAACATGCTTTAAAGTGTCAACCAAAAGGTTGGTGAGTTCATTAGTTTATCATAATCATTTATTTCCATTATTTTAATAGACCACAAGAATTTCATTTCCAGTTCTCACAAATATACGTCCCATGCATAGAGACAAAAATAATCATTCATATGGTGAACACCTGGTAACCGACATTAACAATATGCATATAAGAATATCCCCTATCATTCCGGGATCCTCCTTCGGACATGATATAAATTTCGAAGTACTAAAGCATCCGGTACTTTGGATGGGGTTTGTTAGGCCCGATAGATCTATCTTTAGGATTCGCGTCAATTAGGGTGTATGTTCCCTAATTCTTAGATTACCAGACTTTAATAAAAAGGGGCATATTCGATTTCGATAATTCAACCATAGAATGTAGTTTCAATTACTTGTGTCTATTTCGTCAAACATTTATAAAAGCGCATGTATTCTCAGTCCCAAAAATATAAAGGGTAAAAAGGCAAATGAAACTCACCATACTGTATTTCGTAGTAAAAATACATATAACGTCATTGAACAAGTGCAAGGTTGGCCTCGGATTCACGAACCTATATTAATTATATATATTTATATGTTGGTCAATATTTGTATAGCAATTTAGGTCAGGTCATAGTGTAATCCTATCCTATAGCTCGAGTCTAACTCTACAGTATAGTAACATGTTATATTACTCATGCTCAATTAAGATTCTAGTAAAAGGTGACGTGTGAAACAACGTAACACAAATGGTTTCATAATCATAAAATAGTATTTTAGATTTTTTTTTTTTTATAGAGAAAATCAACACAAAAAGTTAACTGAAAAGTTAACAGGAAAAGTCAAAGTTCAAAGTCAAAAGTCAAAGGTTAAAGTAAAAATGAGGTCGCATGCAAATATATAATAACTTATACAAAAATGATTTTAGGTCAAACATGACTAAACGGGCCACTTCAGCTATTTTTAGAAAAATTATCGGAACTCCGATTGATAAACGGCCAAAGATAAAAGTTACACATTACCAAAAAAATTAAGCATAGATATTACAGAAGTAAACTAAACCTAGACAACTCGTAGTTGTCAACGCGTTTTCGGCGTTTCAAAGTTAATTTTTCAGCTTTAATAAATTTACAAAAGTGACCGAGTAGCCTACTTTGGAGATTTTTAGAAAATTCCTCAAAACTCGTATTGACAAACGGTCAAAGCCTGCAAATTCTCGTTATCACAAAGATATAACATGATTTTTGGCAAGAGTAAACACATATCAGGCCGACCATGACAACTGATACAAAACTGACATTTTTAAATAAAAAAGTTTCAGCTCTTTTTAGAATTTTAAAATGTGACCAAACTGTCAACTTTGATGATTTTTAGAAAAATCGTCGAGACTCGAATTGACAAACGGCTAGAGTTGTTTATTAGACCTTACAGCAAAGAATTCAGTGGTATTTTTTTTATATATGAAACAACGCAGATCAGCGAGAATTTCAGTTCCCGTTTTGACATTTCATCAAAATTTGCAAAACTTCTTTTGTCCATAACTTGACAACCGTTCAACGAAACGAGACGTGCTTTATATGAAAATTCATCTACTCGACGAGTAGAGGCCAAATAATCACTTTTTATAACCCAGAAAATTAGTTCACTAATTATTATCAGCAACTTTAATTACGAAATTAATTATGCAATTTGTTTATTTCATAACTTTCTAACCATTACTTGGATTCAAGTGATTCTTAAACCAAAATTCAACTATTTTTCGCTAGCTTTCCAACGACATGCATATCTTATACCTTATCTCAATCATATATGTAACTAATTCAGGAATCAACATAACCTATCTAATGGCAATATCAAAAGTACAAGCATGCATAATCCTATATACTCGAGCACTAGTCAGGGATACACTATTAGTATGTAAAAATTAAATTATGAGTACTCACATATCAATATTGAGATTCAATATTGCAGGAAAGGTACGTAAACGCAACGGAGATGATAAACACTGTATTGACCTCACGAGCATACCCATGAACCATACTCAATCACCTCCATAGCTATAACCCATAATATCCTTAATCTTATCCCACTCGAAAAAAACAACTTCGAAATCACTCGGACAGCACTCCGTCGTAATATTTTATGTATACTAATAATATCTTGAGATAATACGGAGTAAATATATATATGTAAATCGATTGAGAGAGTTTAGAGAAAACTATTTTCAAGTTTCTATGAAATAATGAAACCTATTGAATTCTATTTATAATAGATTTTTGAATTATTAAAGTGAATTATTAAAGTATGAATTATTAAAGTGAATTATTAAAGTATGAATTATTAAAGTGAATTATTAAAGTATGAATTATTAAAGTGAATTATTAAAGTATGAATTATTAAAGTGAATTATTAAAGTATGAATTATTAAAGTGAATTATTAAAGTAAAAATAAAGTAAAGGTAAAGTTTAAGTATAGTAAAAGTATAAAACTATGTGCGTATAATACGCGTATAAATATATATAATATTAATTTAAATCATTATATATATTTAATAAAATAAAATATAAATATCGTTATCTTTATCATAATAGTTAAGTAATGAGTTGTCAAAAGTGGTTCTAGATATTTATAAAAGTTATATACGTTTTAATAATAAAGTTCTTTTTAAACTGAAAACGTTTTTGTACGTTTGAAACTAAATAGATCAATCGAGTCTTTATGAGATTCAATCTTTCACTATCCTTTGTCTAGTTCTCAATGATTGACAATTTGTTCATATTTATAAATCACTTTACCATTTTCCGAATATTGTTAAAATGAAAAGATTTCTCAAATCAACGTGGGCCTTTCAACAGAGACTTGTAATCATAATTCAATATATCTGATAATTCAATCATTTGATCTTATCTTCTAATTCCATTGATAAACATTTTGAAACAGATACAATCATATAAAGTATTTAATCTAATATTTTGTTTACGTTTCAAGTTATAATATATATACACATATACATATATAATCATATTCGTTTAATGGTTCGTGAATCGTTGGAACTTGGTCGAGGTTGAATGAATGTATGAACATAGTTTAAAATTCTTGAAATTTAACTTAACAAATATTGCTTATCGTGTCGGAAACATATAAAGATTAAAGTTTAAATTTGGTTGGAAATTTCCGGGTTGTCACAATAATAACATTCTTACTATTAGCCATGACGACCTCTATCAAATTTCGGGACGAAATTTCTTTTAACGGGTAGGTACTGTGATGACCCGGAAATTTCCGATCAAATTTAAACTTTAATCTTTATATGTTCCCGACACGATGAGCAAAAATATGTAATGTTGAGTCTCGAAAGTTTTGAAAACTATATTCATATAATCAATTACCCTTTGACCATGCCTAACGATTCACGAACAATTATGTGTAAATAAATATATATACATACACATGTGTGATTATTAAATTGAGATATATTATATAAAACATCGAACGGATTAGTGGATATGATTATAAGCTATGAGATCTATTTTATGAACCTGGAAATACTATCAAGATATTGAATAGATAATACTTTACATGAATGTATTTGTTCGATGTAAGTTTATTGACGAGATTAAAAGATAATATCAAATGATTGAATTATCAGATACATTGAATTATGATTAAGTGTATCTGTTATGAGGTCCACTTTGAATTAGGTAACCCTTATTATTAACCGTATTCGGAAAATAGTAAAGTGAGTTATAAGTGAAGACAAATGTGTCAATTAACGGGAACTAGCCAAATGTTAGTGGAGTTTTCTGTTCGACTTTCTATATAAACGTTAACTAGTTAACCTTCCTATTATTTAGAGTGAAAGTGAAACTTTGGGAATATAGTTATATTATATAGAAAGTTTAAGGAAAACAAACTAAACGTTGACGCATAAGAAAATTGTATTTTTTAAAGTATAAACGTTATAGGATATAATATTATAAACAATCTTCAAATATACTTTGAAATATAATTAAAATCTAAATATTTTATTAAAGTATATCAAACCTATATATTATAAATATATTTTAATTTAGTCAAAAGACGTTTTGGTTTAAGTAATGTATTAAATATACTTCGATAACTAACGAGGGTATGAATTATAAAAGTAAATGACCAAAACACTCAAAAGATTAAGTTACACTCTGAGTGGGTTAGTTTTTAATTAATTTAAGTCTAGTTATTAATAAAGGTACATGTCACAAAACGTTTAATTTAAAATAAAATATTTTGACAAACAACGAGGCTTTGATTTATAGAAGGAAATGACCACAACGCTCAACTTTATAAGTTATATTTTTATAAAGGTAATTTATTGTTATGTAAGTCTAATTTTTGTAAAAGGTATACGTCACGTAATATAAAGGACTAGTTTTCTAAACGTACGAAAGTGCGCCCGAAAAACGGAAAGTGGTACATGAGTCGTGAGACCACGACCGTGTCATTTTTGTAAAAATTATATTTTTACCATGAACGTAAATATAATATAATATATAAGTAATTATATAAATTAAAAATAATAAATATATAATAATAATAAAATGATGTTACATGTAACATGAAATGGACGTTCACTTTACTTACACGTTTTTTTTTTTATTTTATTATATTAGTATATATTAAAATGGTGTCGGCAGGAAAATGTTGTGCATTGGGTAGGTGGGTGTAACATCTTATAAAGCGAGCGTTTTTCAGTTATGTGATCATTCACTTCATCAAACACCTCGTATAATTTCTTATATATCATTAATATTATTATTATTATTAAAATTAAGATTTTATCTTATTATTATTATTAGTAGTAGTAGTAGTATAATTATTAGTAATATTATACATAAAATACTACGACGAGGTTCTGCCCGCGTGATCTCAAAATGAGTTTTATAAGTAGGATAGGGCTAAGGAAATTATGGGTTATAGCTTTGGAGATATTGGGTAATGTTCGGGGGTTATGCTCATGAGGTCAATCTAGTGTTTGTCGTCTCCGTTGCGTCTACGTACCTTTCCTACAATATTGAATCTCAATATTGATACGTGAGTACTCATAATTTAATTTTTACATACTAATAGTGTATCCCTGACTAGTGCTCGAGAATATAGGATTGTGCATGCTTGTATTTTTGATATTGCCCTTAGATAGGTTATGTTGAATCCTGAATTAGTTACACCTACGGTTGAGCTAAGGTATAAGATATGCATGTCCTTGGAAAGCTAGCGAAAAATTAAGAATTTTTCATTTAGATATCGAATGGATTCGATGAACGGTTAGAAAGTTATGAATTAAACAATTAATTTCGTAATTAAGATTGCTAATGATAATTAGTGAACTAATTTTCTGGGTAATAAAAAGTGGTTATTTGGATTCTACTCGTCGAGTAGATGAATTTTCATATAAAGCACATCTCGTTTCGTTGAACGGTTGTCAAGTTATGGACAAAAGAAGTTTTGCAAATTTTGAAAAAATGTCGAAAAGGGAACTGAAATTCTCGCTGATCTGCGTTGTTTCAGATTTAAAAAAAAATACCACTGAATTCTTTGCTGTAAAGTCTAGCAAACGACTTGGGCCGTTTGTCAATTTGAGTCTCGACGATTTTTCTATAAATCGTCAAAGTTGACTATTTGGTCACATTTTAAAATTCTGAAAAGAGCTGAAACTTTTTATTAAAAATGTCAATTTTGTATCAGTTGTCATGGTCGGCCTGATGTGTGTTTACTTTTGCCAAAAATCATGTTATATCTTTGTGGTAACGAGAATTTGAAGGCTTTGACCGTTTGTCAATCCGAGTTTCGAGGAATTTTCTAAAAATCTCCAAAGTAGGCTACTCGTCACTTTTGTAAATTTATTAAAGCTGAAAAATTAACTTTGAAACGCAGAAACCGTGTTGGCAACTACGAGTGTCTAGGTTTAGTTTACTTCTGTAAAATTTATGCTTAATCTTTTTGATAATGTGTAACTTTTATCTTTGGCCGTTTATCAATCGGAGTTCCGATAATTTTTCTAAAAATCGATGAAGTGGCCGTTTAGTCATGTTTGACCGAAAAATCATTTTTGTATAAGTTATTGTATTTTTGCATGAGACCTCGTTTTTACTTTAACCTTTGACTTTTGCACATTAGTCTCGAGCATTGGGATTATGGTACACTATGACTTGGCCTAATTTATTAGACAAATATTGACAAATACATAAATATATATAATTGCTATAGGTTCGTGAATCCGAGGCCAACCCTACACTTGTTCAATGATGTTATATGTATTTTTACTACAAAATACAGTATGGTGAGTTTCATTATTCCCTTTTTAAATGCTTTTGCAATATATATTTTTGGGACTGAGAATACATGCGCTGTTTTTATAACTGTTTTACGAAATAGACACAAGTAATTGAAACTACATTATATGGTTGAATGATCGAAATCGAATATGCCCTTTTTAGTCTGGTAATCTAAGAATTAGGGAACAGACACCCTAATTGACGCGAATCCTAAAGATAGATCTATCGGGCCCAACAAGCCTCATCCAAAGTACCGGATGCTTTAGTACTTCGAAATTTATATCATGTCCGAAGGAGGATCCCGGAATGATGGGGATATTCTTATATGCATATTGTTAATGTCGGTTACCAGGTGTTCACCATATGAATGATTATTTTTGTCTCTATGCATGGGACGTATATTTATGAGAACTGGAAATGAAATTCTTGTGGTCTATTAAAATGATGGAAATAAATGATTATGATAAACTAATGAACTCACCAACCTTTTGGTTGACAGTTTAAAGCATGTTTATTCTCAGGTGTTAAAGAAATCTTCCGCTGTGCATTTGCTCATTTTAAAGATATTACTTGGAGTCTTTCATAGCATATTTCGAAGAACGTTGCATTCGAGTCATTGAGTTCATCAAAGATTATTATTAAATCAATTTATAGTTGGATAGTGGATATTATGAAATGGTATGCATGCCTGTCAATTTTCGATGTAAAGAAAGATTGTCTTTTAAAAACGAATGCAATGTTTGTAAAATGTATCATATAGAGGTCAAATACCTCGCAATGTAATCAACTATTGTGAATCGTTTATAATGTATATGAACGGGTCCTTTCAGTAACTGGCGCGGTTCATTCTTTTACATCAACGACACCGCGTATGTGGACAGCAATATATCAAAAACATGGTGTACAGAACTTGATCCCGATCTCAATGAGAAACCTGTACTTGATGATCTTGAGCATGATATCCTCAAGACACTCAAAAACGCAGGCCTAATTCTGCGAGCTTATTCAAATGTACCGCTGTACATTGGCAGAGTTTCAATTCAATGGCCATGGAGCAACTATGACGCGCTTTTGGTTGACCAGACAAAAAATGGTATTTCGCTTAAACTTATCGCATAATACTTTTTATAGTTTTCGCAGTATATTTTTACTTTACATAACACTATATACTTTTCATTTTCGCAGAGATTGCTCTTGCTCTTATCATGATGTCACTTGATATTAGCAGGATCTGCCCTGCTCGTCGCCTAAAGAATGGCGACGGGGAGATTATTCTTATTGATGAGCCCATCATCAACACGCTTTATATTACCGGTGGCGAGGACCGCGGCAAGAGAAAAGTTGTGGAGGGTGCCACCACTCCGCGCAGAAAACGATTACGCTCTCTTTCCGAGCAAGAAACGAGTAAGCAATTGTTATTCCGCAATATTAATTGATTACGCATTTTCCCACTTTGGCATAAACTCGCTATATTTATTTAACTTGTTATAGTTTTTCTTTCAGAGTCATCCGCTGAAACCACCCCGCTCTACAACATCAGAGGTAGCATTCCTACAGATGTTCTTGAAGAGCCCGAGCGTGAAGATTTGTCTCTTCCATCTGACGCAGAAGCGTCTAATCAAGAAGGAGAAGGAGAAGCTGATGCAGAAGAAAACGCGGCCGCAGAACAGGCCAACAAATTATACCGCAGACTCTATAAATTTCTCCCCAAGGAGACAAAGGATCAATATCGCAGTTTATCATATCCCGAAGCTGCAAGACAGCGACTGTACAATTGTTATAATGCTCTTTGTCTCACTGTTGATAGTATGGAGCGATTCACCGAAATGTCAGATGAATATGATGAGGCGGTGAAGGCTGCCACCGCTCAAGAGAAAAGGGCACAAAGAGCTGAAGCAAAGCTTAAAAAGGAAACGGAAGAGATTGCCAGGCTTAATAGAAAAGCGAACACTGCGGAACATGAGTTCGCTCAGCTTGTCAAGTATTTACCCAAGTTCGCGGACAAAATAATGGATTCAAAGCCTGTTACTGAGAAATTTCAGGCGTATGCCCAAGCCGCAAAACTTGCAACACGCTGTGAATGGCATGATCTTTTATGCAAGCTTGGCGACCTTTCTCAACCCCTACCTTCTGACATGGCGAATGAAATATGCACCACAGACGATGCTTGCGAAGCACTTGAGAAGGCGAAGAAGGAGGTTGAGAAGGTGAACATTCCTGCCTTGGAGGAGCTCAGTCAGCGTGAAGGCGTTTCGTTCGCAGATATTGAAGCATTAGAGCCTTAAGTTTATTGTAGCTATTTTTTTGATATATGTTCGCAATCTTAAATTGCGTTTTAATGTAATTATTTGCGACGCGTTCGTTATCAATCACTTATTTACAATTCGCAGTTGCAACTTCTTTTATTTATATAGCGCTTTACTTTAACATTTATCCATAATTCAGACTTGTCCATTGCAATTTCCACATTCACTATTGTGCACATAACAAAGCGTACTTTATGCGAAACAATCTTTTAACATTATGAATCTTCTAAGTCCGACACATCGATCCTTAGGCAAATTTTAGCATTGCGAAGCATCTAAGTGTTGGCAAGATCAGACACTTAGGAAATTTTATCCTTTCGCAATTATTTTCAAATTAACACAAGTGGGCAATTTCATCACTTGGTTTTTAGCAAACTATTTCGCAATGCATTTTTGCATTTTCATAATACTTAAGCAGGCTATGTTTAGCGAAAATCATGCCACCTTACTTAAAATATCCGCAGAACAAACATTAACTTAGTGTTGTAAAAGACAAGTAATTACATTCTGCGAAATAAGCACTACGCGTGGCCACACGCAGTGTTTTCGCTTTGTAAAGAAACAATTACTAACACTGAAATTAACTTTGCTTTATTCATTACTATTTCGCATTACAAGATTCGAAACATAAACACAACTATCATATTCGCATCATTATATCATTCATTGATGAATTTTGCCTTGGCATCTTATTACAACTTTTTAAATTTTCGCACTACTCAGGATTAACTGAACGTCCTTCAATACCCAAATTCGCATTTGCCATAATCATGGCGCAGAATGGCTCCGCTTCCGCAGAAATCAGCGTGTCAATGCCCTTATTGGAAGAAAATTTTAGCATACCATGTATGGTAGATGGTATAGCGCCAAACATGCGCAAAGCTGTGCGCCCAAGTATCGTATTGAATCGCGATTGATTTCGCATTATGTACAGATTCAATAAAGCTTGGCACCTTAGCAACTCATCGCTGTCATCAACTAACTCCATTCGTAATTCCAACTGGCCAACGGGCCAGGATGACTCTCCTGAGAACCCTGCAAGTGAAACCGCAGTAGGTTTCATCAAAGCTTGAATGTTCGCGGGCAACTTGCTAAAGCATTGTTCGTACATGACGTCGACACTGCTACCAGTGTCCACATGTACCTTCATTATCATTATTCCAGTATTTGCAACGCGACATGAAACCACTACCGGTTTATCAACATCCGCAGTCAAGCTTGTAGGTGGAAATGTAATAGAGGGACATTTCCAACTGACAATCTTTTCTGAAATTTGCATTACCGACGTTTCGCCCTGCACTTCTACCACGTTGATCACCTGGATTCCGCGTTGATTTTCTTTTTTGCTCACCATTTTTACTCCCAGATTTTTTACTGCGGGAGCCTTTCGCTCAATCGCGTTTGAAGCATTCGAGGTGTTAGCTTCTATAGGCATTATAATCGCATTCGTGGTGTTTTGTGCGATTAAATGGTCCAGCTTGCCTTGCTCGTATGCCTCTGCAATGAATTCCGCCAAAATATCTGCAACGATTGGTGTCATGACCGTAATCGTCATGGAAAAGACAAAATTTTGATCTATCGCGCCTGCTATTTTCTCCCAAAGGCTACGGATCAGGAAAAGACTTAGCAGCTCTTTCTTACAACAAAATTTCCTTGGGCGTTTTTGTTAGCGTCTGAATGATGTTGAATGATTCATTGCTCCACTTTCGCGTAGAATAGCGATCACGGCGGCCATATCCATGGCTATCATTTTGGCCTTGAAACCTGTCATTTCACGGGTATCCACCGCCGCCATTTCTCCGCGGAAAACCTGATCCACGGTAATTATCACTGTTACCATCGCGAAAAGAGTCATTGTCATCTCGTCAACTTTTGTCTCTACCCCATCCACACGCAGGGGTTATATTGCTATCCTCTCCACCGCGGAGATAATCATATGTTTCCTGTTGAACTTTTGCAAAAGTCGACGGAACGTCTCTCCGCAATCTTCGCACAAGAGTAGGACGTCGCTGTGGGTTAATGGCATGCAAAAAACCAGAAATTTTCTGATCTTCATTCAATCGTGGAATCTTTTGGCACTCATAAATGTACCGCGTAAGTAATGCGTTCAAAGTCTCCTTGTTGCCTTGCTTAATATCGTGACATTCAATGTGCGTCTTTTTCTGCGGTAATAGATTTTGAAACTGCAGCAAAAAAATTTCGCGCAAATCTACAAAGCCAATGATACTGCGAGATTGCAAACAATGAAACCATTCCCTTGCTGACCCTTGTAAGGCCATGGGGAACACTCTACACGCGATTGGTTCATCCCAGTTATAAGTGCTTACTACGCCTTCGAAGCGTGGTAAAAAAATCCAAAGGATCGGTTAGACCCGAATAGACTCCCAGAGTTGCCGGCACGATCGGCAGAGAAACAATTGGATAGTCAGAAATATGCTGGGAAAACTTGTCCGCAGCAGTAATGATTTCTGTTACCTTATTTGTGCGAGTATCTGCATTCTCCGCAAAAAACTTGGTAAGCATGTCTTGGAAAAAATTTGGTTCATCAAACTTATGTTGCATTGACTTTGGCGCAATGCTTCTGAAAGCATCCGCCAAAAAATTCTGGGCAAAAAATAGTGATGGAAAGGTGTTGGTGGTCACTTTCGCTTAACATGTGGATTTTTAACAAACTCTTCTACGCTGTCCGAATCATCAGAAAATTCGCTCTCTTCTCTTGGTGTTTTTGCCATTTTTGATTTGTACGCAGAGTTCAAATGAATGTGATCTTCTGCATTATCACTATCACTATCATTATGCTCAAGAACTAGACGATCAACTTGTGATCCTGAATCATTCAGTGGCCATAAGTAAGTGCACGGTATGCGAGATTTACAATTACGCTTAGCATCTCTCTTAGCTTGGCCATAAGTAAGTGCACGGTATGCGAGATTTACAATTACGCTTAGCATCTCTCTTAGCTTGCTCGATTGCAGTACCAACAATTTTGTCAGTTCGCAGACTAGGTTTTCCAGATAAAGCTTTTGGTCGCTTCCCATCAGCGATTGTTTCATTGCGATTTTGCAGCAAAGTTCTTCGCGCAATCATTTTTTCAGCAGCAACTTCTGGCTGCGAGTCACTAGCATTGTTTTCAGCAGATGTTTTAGCGATCAGTTCTTGAACCGATTTTCCCGCGGTTATACTAGCATTTGTTTGCAATGGAAATATCACAACGTTCTGCGAATCACCAGGCAGTGCATCAGCATTCGCAGAAACGCCAGTTTATTTTGCATTTGTCATTATGATCGTCAAGCAGATCGACTGATTGCGTATTACAAAAGCACCTGTAAATCATCACAACAAAAACACGATTGGAATTAAACCAGAGAATTAATCGTTTGATAGCACGAAACAAAAAATTTTCGGTTTAATTTGTAACACGCGTCCCACGGATGGCGCCAATTGATCAATCCTTAATTAATAATGTTACTTAATTACGGATTGAGTGCAATAAGATTATAATGAAGGATGGAATGTTTGATGATTATTTTGGGCCCCGATGATCGTCTTTCACTTTAACAATCGAGTGATCAACCACCCCGACCCGGTCTTGATTGTTAATTAGCATATTTCACCTGTGCGCGGTGTAAAAATCACTTGGGCAAGATCACAAGTGGAAATTACAAAGGCTTCGATAAAATGGCAGAGAATCAACAACCTATAAATGAGAGGCCAAGCTCCCTATTTATAGGATTCGAAATATCCGCGGTCTGCGAGTTACTTAACTATCCGCGAAAACTCAGCGGATTAAACCGCGATCTTGCATTAATGCGAAAACATAACCGCTGTACTTATTTTCAGCGAATATTGCATAGCTTTGCCTTATAATTCGCGTAGTTCTGCGTTTGGCTTTTAGCAAATAAAATATACATATACAATGCCATGTATATGATCACCACACGCTGAGCAGCTAGTTTTCTGTACTAGTACCTTACAGCCGCTATACGGAAAATTGCACTAACACCTGACATATCCCGCAAATTCCTCTGTAATCTACAAAATCTTTTGATCTATATATATAGATATTCTATGTAAATAGAATACCATACGATAGCCAGAAAATCATTTCATATCGAAAAATCCTTTATTCAATTGTACTAAATGGAATTCATCATCAGTTCAAGTCACTCGGATTCCGAAATGGAATCCCACTCAAGCTCCGAAAGCAGTGTGACCGGAATGGATCAACCAATCAGCCATCATCTATTCTGGATGAATTGGGGATGGGTTCTTAGCCTCCTCAATCATTGGAGACAATAAGAAGGTGATCCTTTCCATCCACCACATTGCCCTCTTGGTGATGAACCTGAAGCAGTTACCGGCGAACCTGTTCGAGACACCATTTTCTCTCTCATTTCCAGGGTATCTCGTCACGATTACATACTACATCAAATTCTAGATTTTATTTATCCGCTCGTTCGAACTGACAATCACCCCGGTGTAATAGAAGAAGTCAACGATCTTCGCGCTCGGGTAGTGGCTTTGGAGAATATGGTGCAAAGATTACAAACACCAGCAGCAGCACCAGCAGCCTAACCAGTACCACCATCATTAATGCCAACAGTACCATTACCACCTCCAACCACAATCGCGTCGTAAACCTCAACTCCACAATCTGTCCCCACGAGCACCAACGTCATACGCACCATAGATACCAAGGAGTACCAACAACAATAACTGACAAAGTATTAACTTATAACTTCATTGGAGAAACATTTCGCGGCGAATATGTAATCTCTAAAGTCTTAGAGATTATCTAATCTAGCCCTAACCATAAATCAGTTAAGCGAACCAAAATGATAGAAGGAAGAGTAGAAACCCTGACAAAAATGGTGTGTGATTAACAAGCTAAACTTGTTTTACCAACAGCATCAGCAGTACCGCCAGCGTCACCAGCATCGTCAGTACAATCAACATCAGAATTAACAACACCTATAACATCACAAACTCCGTCACTTCAAGAATAACTGTGGACATCATTACGAATCAATAACGCGTATATTGTATCAACGAGTTATGAAGAATTAACTCATTCCCTCTGAAAAAATTATATGTATATTGTATATATATATATATATATATATATATATATATATATATATTTTGAAATAAAAATAAATCTTTCCGTGCTAAGCTATTGTGTGTGAATCTTAACTACTCGTTTAATTCATATTACAAATATGCAATAATTTACGTCCTTCGCCCGCAACTTAACCATCGTTAACTACAATCTCTGTCTCAATTCAACAAATTCCAATTCCTAATAAATCAAGTATAGATTTGATTTTACACTTTCATCATTGATGTAACCGAAACTTTTCAGATAATACCATTCGTATTTTGCGAAGTTCACAAGCATTTAACGAAAACCAACATCACACCTCAACAAATAACAAAATATTGATTCATAATTTCAATATTATTGAAGAAATACTTATGTAATCTCTAAAGCCTTCAAGGGATTATTTAATTCTAGCTCCAACCGTAAATCGAATGATTTTAATTTAGTATTAACTCATTAAAATCTATGTTACATCTGAAGAGAATATATACATATATATTTTCATAAAGACTGTAATAAAATTCTTTAGTACAAAATATTAATTGTGAAATTTTTTTTAACGGGTAGGTAATACCCGAGATATATATATGTATATATATATATTCACAATTAATATGTTACATTCTTCGAATCTGATTAAGCAAATTATCAACTATACTTCCTACTTTCACAATAATATACATTCTTTCAAAGAAATCAAAACAACCATACTCATTCAAACCCAATTACATATTTTGATTTTGAAACCTCAGAATTCAATTCGAGATATAACCGGTACCATCACTTTTTGATTCCTACATCTTTCGAAGCTATACTTTGACTTCAAAACTGTGTTAGAACATCAAATGTATATTAACTACTACAATTTGTGTTCAAACCCTTCGAAAATTTCTGAAGACATATCAATTAATGAGCAATCGAGATGATGATCCAACCACATATTACCCACAGTTATGTACTTAAAAAGCTCTCTAAACCAAAGTCATAATTCAACACATATCTGTGTCAGATCCTTTGGCATTTATTAGCAAAAATAACTTTGCAATTCCTTTTTCAAAGTAGCAAATTCTATCACAGTTCCAGCAAGACAACTTTGATTTTCATTCAGAGTAGCCTTATCATAATCTTGATAAACATGTTGCCCTTTCGCCATTATTACCGGGGAACCTTTCATATCTCACCACATTAGCTGTAAACTTATCAGCAACCGTAATGATCTGAGATTTTCCGAAAAATCATTATATTTATCAAAACCCCATCATTTACTCATTCGCATCTTGTAACGAGAATTGCCATACGAATCATCGGGAATTAGCAATCAGTATTTTGAAATCTCACAGCATATCCACGCCAACAGTTATATGTGTATATATAACGTCTATCTCCAGGACTTACATACTTGAATGTGAAGTTTCTGAAAAACACCCTAAACTGCGGAATAGTTCTCGAAATTTTTGATGAAGCAGCAAAAAACTATAAAATGACCTTAACAATAAAAAGTTTGATAATAAAGAGTAGTGTGTTGGCAGAGCTTAGAAAAAGAAAAGAGTTGGAACTAGAAAACGGATTGAGCAAAGTATGAAGGAGGCTGTGGACAAATCACAAAGGCTAAACCTGCCTTCAAAGGATCCAAATGATTCAGTATCTGCTGAAGTCATTATCGAATACCTTGCTCCTGACTCTAAACCCTTGCGGACAATATTCTTCATCATCCTCTAATATTAGAAATCCTAAGATATCATCATAAATATCTGAGATGACCCGTCCCAATCCATAAGGACGAATACAATAACATATGATTACATCGCGAGGTATTTGACCTCTATATGATACATTTTACAAACATTGCATTCGTTTTAAAAGAAAAGCTTTCATTTACATCGAAAGTTGACAGGCATGCATACCATTTCATAATATCCAAACTATAAATGACCTAATCTGTCATCTACTTAAATATAATCTTTAATGAACTTCAACGACTCGAATGCAATGTCTTTTGAAATATGTCATGAATGACTCCAAGTAATATCTTTAAAATCAGCTAATGCACAGCGGAAGATCTCTTTCAAACCTGAGAATAAACATGCTTTCAAGTGTCAACCAAAAGGTTGGTGAGTTCATTAGTTTATCATAATCATTTATTTTCATCATTTTTATAGACCACAAGAATTTCATTTCCAGTTCTCTTAAATATACGTCCCATGCATAGAGACAAAAATAATCATTCATATGGTGAACACCTGGTAACCGACATTAACTAGATACATATAAGAATATCCCCTATCATTCCGGGATCCTCCTTCGGACATGATATAAATTTCGAAGTACTAAAGCATCCGGTACTTTGGATGGGGTTTGTTAGGCCCAATAGATCTATCTTTAGGATTCGCGTCAATTAGGGTGTCTGTTCCCTAATTCTTAGATTACCAGACTTTAATAAAAAGGGGCATATTCGATTTCGATAATTCAACCATAGAATGTAGTTTCAATTACTTGTGTCTATTTCGTCAAACATTTATAAAAGCATTTCATGTATTCACAGTTCAAAATATATTTCAAAAAGCATTTAATAAAACAGTTGTAAAAGCAGCGCTTGTATTCTCAGTCCCAAAAATGTAAAGAGAAAAAGGGAGCAAATGAACTCACCATACTGTATTTTGTAGTAAAAATACATATAACATCATCGAACAAGTGTAAGGTTGGCCTTGGATTCACGAACCTATATTAATTATATATATTTATATGACGGTCAATATTTGTCTAACAATTTAGGCCAAGTCATAGTGTACCACAATCCTAATGCTCGAGTCTGACTCAACAGTATAGTAACATGTTATATTACCCATGCTCATTTAAAATTCTAGTAAAAGGTGACGTGTGAAACAACGTAACACAAATGGTATCATAATCATAAAATAGTATTTTAGTATTTAGAGAAAGTCAACACGAAAAAATTAACTGAAAAGTTAACGGGAAAAGTCAAAGTTCAAGGTCAAAAGTCAAAGGTTAAAGTAAAAACGAGGTCGCATGCAAAAATACAATAACTTATACAAAAATGATTTTTTTTTCGGTCAAACATGACTAAACGACCACTTCAGCGATTTTTAGAAAAATTATCGAAACTCCGATTGATAAACGGCCAAAGATAAAAGTTACACATTACCAAAAAGATTAAGCATAAATTTTTACAGAAGTAAACTAAATCTAGACAACTCGTAGTTGCCAACGCGGTTTCGGCGTTTCAAAGTTAATTTTTCAGCTTTAATAAATTTACAAAAGTGACCGAGTAGCCTACTTTGGAGATTTTTAGAAAATTCCTCGAAACTCGGATTGACAAGCGGTCAAAGCCTTCAAATTCTCGTTACCACAAAGATATAACATGATTTTTGGCAAAAGTAAACACACATCAGGTCGACCATGGCAACTGATACAAAACTGACATTTTTAATAAAAAGTTCCAGCTCTTTTTAGAATTTTAAAATGTGACCAAACAGTCAACTTTGACGATTTTTAGAAAAATCGTCGAGACTCGAATTGACAAACGGCCAGAGTCGTTTGTTAGACCTTACAGCAAAGAATTTAGTGGTATTTTTGTTTTAATCTGAAACAACGCAGGTCAGCGAGAATTTCAGTTTCCGTATCGACGTTTCATCAAAATTTACAAAATTTATTTTATCCATAACTTGACAACCGTTCAACGAAACGAGACGTGCTTTATATGAAAATTCATCTACTCGACGAGTAGAATCCAAATAACCACTTTTTATTACCCAGAAAATTAGTTCACTAATTATCATCAGCATTTTTAATTACGAAATTAATTGTTTAATTCATAACTTTCTAACCGTTCATCGAATCCATTCGATATCTAAATGAAAAGTTCTTAATTTTTCGCTAGCTTTCTAAGGACATATATATCTTATACCTTATCTCGTCCCTAGTATAACAACCTTCAAGATTCAACATAAACTAACTAAGGGCAATATCAAAAGTACAAGCATGCATAATCCTAAATACTCGAGCACTAGTCAAGGATACACTATTAATAAATAAAAGTTAAGTTTTGAGTGCTCACGTATCAATATTGAGGTTCAATATTGCAGGAAAGGTACGTAGACGCAACGGAGATGATAAACACTAGTTTGACCTCACGAGCATACCCATGAACCATACCCATCACCTCCAAATCTATAACCCATAATTTCCTTAGCCCTATCCTACTCGAAAACCAGTTTTGAAAACTCGTTTTAGATCACTCGAGCAGCACTCCGTCGTAGTATTTTATGTATAATACATAATAATAATAACACCTAATAATAATAATAATAATAATAATAATAATAATAATAATAATAATAATAATAATAATAATAATAATAATAATATATGAAGTTCGAGAGAGAAAGATAGATTAGTGTGTGCATAACCAGTGAACGAATTTGATTTATAGAGAATTCCTAACATTCATCTTCATGCAAGTGCATGGATTTCATGTATTACTTTCATGCGAGTGCATGAATGCATTTTCCAGCTAATGAACCTTTGTTTTTCTCTACCGACACATAATTAATATATTAATTATAAATTATTATTTAATCTATATAATTAATCATATATTATATTATATTTACATTCATGGTAAAAATATAATTTTTACTCAAATGACACGGTCGTGGTCTCACGACTCATGTACCACTTTCCGTTTTTCGGGCGCACTTTCGTATGTTTAGAAAACTAGCCTTTTACGTTACGTGACGTGTACCTTTTACGAAAATTAGACTTACTCAACAATAAATTACCTTTATAAAAATATAACTTATAAAATTGAGTGTTGTGGTCATTTCCTTCTATAAATTAAAGTCTCTTTGTTTGTCAAAATATTTTATTTTAAATTAAACATTTTTTGACAAGTACCTTTATTAATAACTAGACTTAAATTAATTAAAAACTAACCCACTCAAAGTGTAACTTAATCTTTTGAGTGTTTTGGTCATTTACTTTTATAATTCATACCCTCGTTAGTTATCGAAGTATATTTAATAACATTAACTTAAACCAAAACGTCTTTTGACTAAATTAAAATATATTTATAATATATAGGTTTGAAATACTTTAATAAAATATTTAGATTTTAATTATATTTCAAAGTATATTTGAAGATCGTTTATGATATTATATCCTATAACGTTTATACTTTAAAAAAAATATAATTTCCTTATGCGTCAACGTTTAGTTTGTTTTCCTTAAACTTTCTAAATAATATAACTATATTCCCAAAGTTTCTCTTTCACTCTAAATAATAGGAAGGTTAACTAGTTAACGTTTATATAGAAAGTCGAACAGAAAACTCCACTAACATTTGGCTAGTTCCCGTTAATTGACACCTTTGTCTTCTTTTATAACTCACTTTACCATTTTCCGAATACGGTTAATAATAAGGGTTACCTAATTCAAAGTGGACCTCATAACAGATACTCTTAATCATAATTCAATGTATCTGATAATTCAATCATTTGATATTATCTTTTAATCTCGTCGATAAACTTACATCGAACAAATACATTCACGTAAAGTATTATCTATTCAATACCTTGATAGTATTTCCAGGTTCATAAAATAGATCTCATAGCTTATAATCATATCTACTAATCCGTTCGATGTTTTATATAATATATCTCAATTTAATAAACACACATATGTATATGTATATATAATTGTTCGTGAATCGCTAAGCATGATCAAAGGGTAGTTGATTATATGAATATAGTTTTCAAAACTTTCGAGACTCAACATTACACATTTTTGCTCATCGTGTCGGGGACATATAAAGATTAAAGTTTAAATTTGATCGGAAATTTCCGGGTCATCACAATATCCTCCATATTTCTGAAGATATTTTCTTAATTTTTCTTATTTGAAATCATTTACCTCTTCGCACTATCTGTATTACATCATAAAAGAAACTATTTTAGTTTCTAAATTCTGAAACATTCAAGTTTAAAATAGGAATATTTTGAAATAGTGTTGGGAACTGAAGAATGAATTAGTATAATATAATGACACTTGATCAACGTGATTATATTATAGTAAGTCATGTTGAGTTTCTAAATGGAACGTGATGATTCACAGATCATAACATCATCATGTGCCATGTTATACGACTCTTGTATTCTATTTGACCTCTAAAATATCAAGAAAATATTTCTTGATGATTCGGCCTTTTCCAAGGTATTCTGGTAATTTGACAAGTCAAGATCGTGCCATCACAATTTTCTTCCTAGAACATTAACAATGTTCATTCCGAAATTCATATCTGTGAATTCTGGACCATTACAAGCGGTGCTTAATCGCAAGAAGAAGAAACGAAAGGACAAAACTCCGAAATAGAAATTGGGGTATAAATTGCAGCAAATAATAGAGAGCATTAACTGTGAATGACAGTGATTATAGAAGACAGAAGTAGAGACTTTGAAATATAAGGGAAGATATAAAGCCAACGATAAACCAAAAATTATAAACCATATATATCGATGCATATAGCAATATAAAGACACGGGAGAACTAGAAACATTATAAACCCAAGAGTATAGAAGAAGTAAATAGATTCTTTCGGCGGTAGATGACAAAGAAGAATGACCGATATGAAAGTTAGAAGTATATCGAGAATCAGAACTAGATGGAGCATATTGATGAATACTTTAAAATATGAGTTGAGGGGGAAAGAATAGAAGGTGATGAAACATGACTAGGAACCTAGAAAGCAACTGATTTAACTCACACAATGACGGAATAAGTGAATCAAACCCTCTAGTGAATAGGTTAAACTTTTTGAGATTAATTTAGTCAAACCACAACTAAATCAAGTGTGATTAGATCAACACCTAGAGCTATTATTCACCACCTGGGTGATTTGGGTTGAGAGAAAATCGGAGGAGCTCACCATATCTGAGTGTGTGTAACAAATGAGAGGCTTAACTTAAAATGAAGAACATAAGACTCTATATACCTATGCTATTGACTCACCCATACGATTCATCCATCACACGTACGAGTTGGATTCATCAGCCACACGGGTGATCACTCACTCGTGTCTTCACATTTTGGTTGTAATTGTGACTTAGCTCAGCCTCAACCGTCCGTATGAGCCTATCAGCCGTACCAGTGAGGCTTCACTCGTAAGTCTGACCTAGTCTAACATAGTCAAACATCTAAATCTCGTTCCTGCAGTTCCTGTAACCACATACAAACACGGATAGAATAATAACGAGCAATCATGGGGGCCTGTAAACTGTTGTACCTGCAATGAATGTGGGTGGATGTCCAGAGACTTGTATAAAATGCATCAACAGAAAGTGTGAGTTGTAAGGGAATGAAGGAGGTGAATTTATAAGAAAATCTCCGACAGAACAATTAAAATGGACGATCGCATTTAAAGCGGATCCTAATTCCCTTGGTTATCGAAGAATCAAATCTTATTACAAAGATTTTCTTCAAATCCCTTGAAATCTGGGAATCAATTGATCATATACATAGTATTGTATATGTATATTTTATTTTCTAAAAAGCTAAGGACAGAACTACGCGGATTATAAGGCACAGTTATGCAATATTCGCTGAAAATAAATACTGCGGTTATGTATTCGTTGAAATGCCAAACTGCGATTTGATCCGCTGACTTTCCGCAGAGAGCCGAGCATCTCGCAGACCGCGGATATCACGGATACTATAAATAGGGAGCTTGGCCTCTCATTTATAGGTTGTTGATTCTCTGCCATTTGCCTAAGCCTTTGTAGATTTCACTTGTGACTTTGCCCAAGGACTTCTTACATTGAGTTAAGGTGAATCATGCTAATCGATAACGAAGACCGGGTCGGGGTGATTGATCACTTGATAGTTAAAGTGAAAAACGATCATCGGGGCCCAAAATAATCATCGAACATCCTATCCTCCATTATAATCTTATTGCACTCAATCCTTAATTAAGCAACATCATTAATTAAGGATTGATCAATTGGCGCCATCCGTGGGACACGTTTTACAAATTAAACTGAAAATTTTTTGTTTTACGCCGATTAAACAATTAATTCAACGGTTTAAATTCAAATCGTGTTTTTGTTGTGATGATTTGCAGGTGTTTTTTCCAATATGCAAATTGTTAATCTGCTTAACAATCATGACGTCGAATGCAAAACAAATTGGCGTCTCTGCGAATGCTGATGCATTGTCTGGCGATTCGCAGAACGTTATCGTATTTCCAATGCAAACAGATGCAAGTGTTACTGCGGGAAAATCGGTTCAGGAAGCGAATGCTAAAAAATCTAATACAAACAATGCTAACGATTCGCAGCCTGAAGCTGCCGCTGAAAAAATGATCGCACGCAGAACGTTATTGCAAATTCGCGAAGAATCAATCGCTGAAGGAAAGCGAGCGAAAATCTTATCGGGAAAATCCAGTTTACGCACTGAGAAAATTGTTAATACTGCTATTGAGCAAGCCCAAAGAGACGCTAAGCATAATTGTGAATCTCGCATACCGCGCACATACTTATGGCCATTAAGTGGTTCAGGATCACAAAGTGATCGGTTGGTTCTTGAGCACAATGACAGCGATAGTGATAACGCGGAAGATCAAATCCACGCGCGCTCCGCACACAAGTCCAGATTGGCGAAAGCGCCAAGGCAGGAAGATGAATTTTCTGATGACTCAGACAGCGCAGAAGAGTTTGTTAAAAATCCATACGTCAAGCGAAAGCGACCACCAACACCTTTCCCTCGCTATGGGGAGGAATGTGAAGCGTCTGAAGCTGCGCGCAGAGAAAACGCCCAAAATTTTTTAGCGGATGCTTTCAGAAGCATTGCGCCGAAATCAATGCGGCATAAGTTCGATCAGCCAAATTTTCTGCAAGATATGCTTACCAAATTCTGTGCGGATAACACAGACATTCGCGCAAAAAAGGCAACAGAAATTACCACTGCTGCAGATAAATTTGTCCAGCACATTTCTGACTATCCAATTGTTTCTCCGCCGATTGTGCCGGCAACGTTGGGAGTTTACTCAGGCCTCACTGATCCCTTGGATTTTCTGCAACGCTTTGAGGGCGTCGTAAGCACTTAAAACTGGGATGAACCAGTCGCATGTAGAGTGTTTCCTATGGCCTTGCAGGGGTCAGCAAGGGAATGGTTTCACAGCTTGCCATCTCGCAGTATCGTTGGCTTTGTGGATCTACGAGAAAAGTTTTTGCTGCAGTTTCAAAATTTATTACCGCAGAAAAAGACACATATAGAGTGTCACGATATTAAACAAGGCAACAAGGAGACTCTAAGTGCGCTACTTACCCGGTATATTTATGAGTGCCAGAAAATTCCGCGGTTGAATGAAGATCAGAAAATTTCTAGTTTCTTGCATGCTATCAACCCACAGCGACACCCTACGCTTGTGCGGCGATTAAGAAGAGATGTCCCGCAGACATTCGCAAAAGTGCAATAGGAAACTTATGATTATATCCGCGGAGGAGAAGATAGCAGTATTACCCCTGCATGTGGTTGGGGTAGAGATAAAAGTTGGCGAGATGACAATGACTCTTTCAGAGATAGTAACAGCGATAGCTATCGCGGTCCAGGATTTTCGCGAAGAAATGGTGGCGGCGGATATTAGCGTAATTATAGGTTTCAAGGTCAGAACGATAACAATTCATATGGCCGTAATAACCGCTATTCTACGCGCAAGTGGAATAATGAGTCATTCAATATCATTCAGATGCTAACAAAAACGCCCAAAGAAATCTTACTGCAAGAGCGAGTTTCTAAGTCTTTCCCTGATCTGCAGCCATTGGGAGAAAACAGCAGGCGTGACAGATCAAAGTTTTGTGTCTTTCACGACGATTACGGTCATGACACCAATCGCTGCAGAGATTTAGCGGAATTTATTGCGGAAGCGTATGAACAGGGTAAGTTGGACCATTTGTTGGCGCAGAACTCATCCAGCACTGCGAATGCGATCATTATGCCAGCTGAAGCTAATGGTTCGAGTGCCCCAAATGCGGTTGAGCGGAAAGCTCCTGCGGTGAAAAATTTGGGAGTACGGATTGTAAATAAGAAAGAAAATCAGCGCGGGGTACAAGTGATTAATGTGGTGGAAGTGCACGGTGAAATGTCAGTGCTGCAAATTTCGGCGCAAATTGTTAGCTGGAAATGTCCCTCTATTACATTTCCCTCAGCGCGTTTGAATGCGGATGTTGATAAGCCCGTGGTTATTTCATGTCGTGTTGCTAATACCGGCATTATAATCATGAAGGTACATGTTGACACTGGTAGCAGTGTAGATATCATGTACGAGCAATGTTTTCTCAAGCTGCCCGCACAAATTCAGGCTTTGATGAAACCTACTGCGGTTTCATTGGCTGGTTTTTCGGGAGAATCATCATGGCCTGTTGGCCAATTGGAATTACAAATGGAATTGGTTGATGATAGCAATGAGTCGCTAAGGCGTCAAGCCTTATTGAATTTGTACATTATGCGGAATCAATCTCGGTTCAATATGATACTTGGCCGCACAGCTTTGCGCATGTTTGGCGCTATACCATCTACAATACATGGTATGCTAAAGTTTTCTTCTAATAAGGGTATTGGCACGCTGATTTTTGCAGAAATGGAGCCTTCATGTGCTATGGTTATGACAAGTGCGGATATGTGTGTTGAAGGGCATTCATTTAACCCTGCTTAGTGCGAAAATGATTAACAAAATATTGTATTGAAATTCCATTAATGCGAGACATGTTATGTTCATGATTTGAATAATGTAATGCGAATTAATAAAGAATAAAGCGAAGTTAATTTCAGTGTTAGTACTCGTTTCTTTAAACAGCGAAAACACTGCGTGTGGCCACACGTAGTGTTTATTTCACAGAATACAAATACTTATCTTTTTGAAACACTAAGTAAATGTTTGCTCTGCGGATGCTTTAAGTAAGGTGGCATTGTTTTCACTAAACATGACCTGCTTAAAATAATATATCAATACATAACTGAATTGCGAAATACTTTGCAAAAAAGCCAAGTGATGAAATTGCCCACTTATGTTAATAAAAATTGCGAAAGGATAAATTTTCCTAAGTGTTTATTCTTGCCAACACTTAGATGCTTCGAATGCTAGATTTTACCATCGTTTTGTCGGACTTAGAAGATTCATAATGTTAAAAGATTGTTTCGCACAAAGTATGCTTTGTTATGTGCACAATAACGAATACGGAAATTGCAATGGACAAGTCTGAATTATGAATAATTAAAGTAAAAGCGCTATATAAATAAAAGAAGTTGCAACTGCGAATGATAAATAAAGTGCGAATAATGTTATATTAACAAAGCGAACAAGTCGTAGATAGTTACAAAAAAGCAATTCATAAATTGCACGCATACATTAAAATAAACCAACTATAAACTAAAGCTTCAGCGCTTTAATGTCAGCTAATGTCACGCCTTCACGCTGACATAACTCTTCCAAAGCTGGAATGCTCACCTTCTCCACCTCTTTCTTAGCCACTTTTAATGCTTCGCGAGCATCATCCGTTGAACATATTTCGTCGGCTAAGTCTGATGGAAGGGGTTTGGAGAGATCGCCGAGCTTGCATAGTAAGTCATACCACTCGCAGCGAGTGGCAAGTTTGGCAGCTTGAGAATAAGCTTGAAATTTTTCAGTGACGGGTTTTGAGTCCATCACTTTATCTGCGAACTCGGGAAGATACTTAACAAGTTGAGCGAAATCATGTTCTGCAGTGTTCGCTCTCCTATTAAGCTGGGCGATTGCTTCCTTCGCTTTCCCCAGCTGCGTTTTTAATTTTTCCGCTCTCAAGTACTGAGCGTTGGCCACCTTGACAGCATGTTCACGTTCATCTGATAAATCAGTGAACCGTTCTATGCTATCCATAGTAAGACAGAGCGATTTATAGCAATTATATAACCGCTGTCTTGTAGATTCAGCCAAAGTTAGACTGCGGTACTTTGCCTTTGTTTGTTCAGGAAGAAATTTATGCAGTTTCTGATACAGTCTGTTGGCTTCCTCATCAGCTACAGCCTCTTCTTCATCAGCACCCTCTCCTTCTTTCTGATTGGATGCCTCTGCGTCAGAAGGAAGGGATGGGTCTTGCTCAGGCTCTCCTACCACATCTGCGGGAGTGCGGCTCCTGATGTTGTAGCGCGGATTGGTTTCAGCGGGAGACTCTGAAATCACAACTGAAACAAGATTAATAAATATCGCTAATTTATGCATAATATGCGCATATATGATTAGAAGTCGTGAAATTAAAATTACGCACTTGTCTCTTGTTCTGCAAGAGTATGCAGTCGTTTCTTGAGTGGAGTTGGTGAACTCTCCACCATTTTCCTTTTGTCCCGGTCCTCGCCGCCGGCGATGAAAAGCTCGTTGATGATTGGTTCATCAATCAGAATAATATCGCCCTCGCCCTCCTTCGGGCGGCGAGCAGGGCTGATTCTGCTAACATCAGTGGTCCTCATAACAAGGTCAAGAGGAATCTCTGCAAAAAAACAATGCGAAATGTTATACAAGGCAAAATGTATACTGTGAAATATGTTATGCGAAAAAAGACAAGTGAAATACCATTCTTGGCTTGATCAACTAAAAGTGCGTCATGGACGCTCCATGGCCACTGGATTGATACGTGTCCAATGTACAGCGGTACATTGGAATATAGCCTCACAATGATGCCCGCCTTCCTAAAAATACTGAGAACATCGTTCTCAAGATCATCCAACACCGGCTTCTCATTGACTTCCGAATTAATCTCCTCGCTCCACTTCCTCGGAATGTTGCTATCGACATACGCGGTATCGTTAATATAGAAAAACGAACCGCGCCAATTGCCGATGGAATCTGTAGGAGAAACCATATTGCCCGACTTTGAAATGTCCCGTTCTTATTGATTAAAAACGTTCCATATTAATTGATTTCGTTGCGAGGTTTTGACCTCTATATGAGACGTTTTTCAAAGACTGCATTCATTTTAAAACAAACCATAACCTTTATTTCATCAATAAAGGTTTAAAAAGCTTTACGTAGATTATCAAATAATGATAATCTAAAATATCCTGTTTACACACGACCATTACATAATGGTTTACAATACAAATATGTTACAACAAAATAAGTTTCTTGAATGCAGTTTTTACACAATATCATACAAGCATGGACTCCAAATCTCGTCCTTATTTAAGTATGCGACAGCGGAAGCTCTTAATAATCACCTGAGAATAAACATGCATAAAACGTCAACAAAAATGTTGGTGAGTTATAGGTTTAACCTATATATATCAAATCATAATAATAGACCACAAGATTTCATATTTCAATACACATCCCATACATAGAGATAAAAATCATTCATATGGTGAACACCTGGTAACCGACATTAACAAGATGCATATATAAGAATATCCCCATCATTCCGGGACACCCTTCGGATATGATATAAATTTCGAAGTACTAAAGCATCCGGTACTTTGGATGGGGCTTGTTGGGCCCGATAGATCTATCTTTAGGATTCGCGTCAATTAGAGTGTCTGTTCCCTAATTCTTAGATTACCAGACTTAATAAAAAGGGGCATATTCGATTTCGATAATTCAACCATAGAATGTAGTTTCACGTACTTGTGTCTATTTTGTAAATCATTTATAAAACCTGCATGTATTCCCATCCCAAAAATATTAGAGTTTAAAAGTGGGACTATAACTCACTTTCACAGATTTTTACTTCGTCGGGAAGTAAGACTTGGCCACTGGTTGATTCACGAACCTATAACAATATATACATATATATCAAAGTATGTTCAAAATATATTTACAACACTTTTAATATATTTTGATGTTTTAAGTTTATTAAGTCATCTGTCCTCGTTAGTAACCTACAACTAGTTGTCCACAGTTAGATGTACAGAAATAAATCGATAAATATTATCTTGAATCAATCCACGACCCAGTGTATACGTATCTCAGTATTGATCACAACTCAAACTATATATATTTTGGAATCAACCTCAACCCTGTATAGCTAACTCCAACATTCACATATAGAGTGTCTATGGTTGTTCCGAAATATATATAGATGTGTCGACATGATAGGTCGAAACATTGTATACGTGTCTATGGTATCTCAAGATTACATAATATACAATACAAGTTGATTAAGTTATGATTGGAATAGATTTGTTACCAATTTTCACGTAGCTAAAATGAGAAAAATTATCCAATCTTGTTTTACCCATAACTTCTTCATTTTAAATCCGTTTTGAGTGAATCAAATTGCTATGGTTTCATATTGAACTCTATTTTATGAATATAAACAGAAAAGTATAGGTTTATAGTCGAAAAAAATAAGTTACAAGTCGTTTTTGTAAAGGTAGTCATTTCAGTCGAAAGAACGACGTCTAGATGACCATTTTAGAAAACATACTTCCACTTTGAGTTTAACCATAATTTTTGGATATAGTTTCATGTTCATAATAAAAATCATTTTCTCAGAATAACAACTTTTAAATCAAAGTTTATCATAGTTTTTAATTAACTAACCCAAAACAGCCCGCGGTGTTACTACGACGGCGTAAATCCGGTTTTACGGTGTTTTTCGTGTTTCTAGGTTTTAAATCATTAAGTTAGCATATCATATAGATATAGAACATGTGTTTAGTTGATTTTAAAAGTCAAGTTAGAAGGATTAACTTTTGTTTGCGAACAAGTTTAGAATTAACTAAACTATATTCTAGTGATTACAAGTTTAAACCTTCGAATAAGATAGCTTTATATGTATGAATCGAATGATGTTATGAACATCATTACTACCTTAAGTTCCTTGGATAAACCTACTGGAAAAGAGAAAAATGGATCTAGCTTCAATGGATCCTTGGATGGCTCAAAGTTCTTGAAGCAAAATCATGACACGAAAACAAGTTCAAGTAAGATCATCACTTGAAATAAGATTGTTATAGTTATAGAAATTGAACCAAAGTTTGAATATGATTATTACTTTGTATTAGAATGATAACCTACTGTAAGAAACAAAGATTTCTTGAGGTTGGATGATCACCTTACAAGATTGGAAGTGAGCTTGCAAACTTGAAAGTATTCTTGATTTTATGTAACTAGAACTTGTAGAATATATGAAGAACACTTAGAACTTGAAGATAGAACTTGAGAGAGATCAATTAGATGAAGAAAATTGAAGAATGAAAGTGTTTTAGGTGTTTTTGGTCGTTGGTGTATGGATTAGATATAAAGGATATGTAATTTTGTTTTGTAAATAAGTCATGAATGATTACTCATATTTTTGTAATTTTATGAGATATTTCATGCTAGTTGCCAAATGATGGTTCCCACATGTGTTAGGTGACTCACATGGGCTGCTAAGAGCTGATCATTGGAGTGTATATACCAATAGTACATACATCTAAAAGCTGTGTATTGTACGAGTACGAATACGGGTGCATATGAAATGTCCCGTTCTTATTGATTAAAAACGTTCCATATTAATTGATTTCGTTGCGAGGTTTTGACCTCTATATGAGACATTTTTCAAAGACTGCATTCATTTTTAAAACAAACCATAACCTTTATTTCATAGATAAAGGTTTTAGAAAGCTTTACGTAGATTATCAAATAATGATAATCTAAAATATCCTGTTTACACACGACCATTACATAATGGTTTACAATACAAATATGTTACAACAAAATAAGTTTCTTGAATGCAGTTTTTACACAATATCATACAAGCATGGACTCCAAATCTCGTCCTTATTTAAGTATGCGACAGCGGAAGCTCTTAATAATCACCTGAGAATAAACATGCTTAAAACGTCAACAAAAATGTTGGTGAGTTATAGGTTTAACCTATATATATCAAATCATAATAATAGACCACAAGATTTCATATTTCAATACACATCCCATACATAGAGATAAAAATCATTCATATGGTGAACACCTGGTAACCGACATTAACAAGATGCATATATAAGAATATCCCCATCATTCCGGGACACCCTTCGGATATGATATAAATTTCGAAGTACTAAAGCATCCGGTACTTTGGATGGGGTTTGTTAGGCCCAATAGATCTATCTTTAGGATTCGCGTCAATTAGGGTGTCTGTTCCCTAATTCTTAGATTACCAGACTTAATAAAAAGGGCATATTCGATTTCGATAATTCAACCATAGAATGTAGTTTCACGTACTTGTGTCTATTTTGTAAATCATTTATAAAACCTGCATGTATTCTCGTCCCAAAAATATTAGATTTTAAAAGTGGGACTATAACTCACTTTCACAGATTTTTACTTCGTCGGGAAGTAAGACTTGGCCACTGGTTGATTCACGAACCTATAACAATATATACATGTATATCAAAGTATGTTCAAAATATATTTACAACACTTTTAATATATTTTGATGTTTTAAGTTTATTAAGTCAGCTGTCCTCGTTAATAACCTACAACTAGTTGTCCACAGTTAGATGTACAGAAATAAATCGATAAATATTATCTTGAATCAATCCACGACCCAGTGTATACGTATCTCAGTATTGATCACAACTCAAACTATATATATTTTGGAATCAACCTCAACCCTGTATAGCTAACTCCAACATTCACATATAGAGTGTCTATGGTTGTTCCGAAATATATATAGATGTGTCGACATGATAGGTCGAAACATTGTATACGTGTCTATGGTATCTCAAGATTACATAATAAACAATACAAGTTGATTAAGTTATGGTTGGAATAGATTTGTTACCAATTTTCACGTAGCTAAAATGAGAAAAATTATCCAATCTTGTTTTACCCATAACTTCTTCATTTTAAATCCGTTTTGAGTGAATCAAATTGCTATGGTTTCATATTGAACTCTATTTTATGAATCTAAACAGAAAAAATATAGGTTTATAGTCAGAAACATAAGTTACAAGTCGTTTTTGTAAAGGTAGTCATTTCAGTCGAAAGAACGACGTCTAGATGACCATTTTAGAAAACATATTTCCACTTTGAGTTTAACCATAATTTTTGGATATAGTTTCATGTTCATAATAAAAATCATTTTCTCAGAATAACAACTTTTAAATCAAAGTTTATCATAGTTTTTAATTAACTAACCCAAAACAGCCCGCGGTGTTACAACGACGGCGTAAATCCGGTTTTAAGGTGTTTTTCGTGTTTCCAGGCTTTAAATCATTAAGTTAGCATATCATATAGATATATAACATGTGTTTAGTTGATTTTAAAAGTCAAGTTAGAAGGATTAACTTTTGTTTGCGAACAAGTTTAGAATTAACTAAACTATGTTCTAGTGATTACAAGTTTAAACCTTCGAATAAGATAGCTTTATATGTATGAATCAAATGATGTTATGAACATCATTACTACCTTAAGTTCCTTGGATAAACCTACTGGAAAAGAGAAAAATGGATCTAGCTTCAATGGATCCTTGGATGGCTCGAAGTTCTTGAAGCAGAATCATGACACGAAAACAAGTTCAAGTAAGATCATCACTTGAAATAAGATTGTTATAGTTATAGAAATTGAACCAAAGTTTGAATATGATTATTACCTTGTATTAGAATGATAACCTACTGTAAGAAACAAAGATTTCTTGAGGTTGGATGATCACCTTACAAGATTGGAAGTGAGCTAGCAAACTTGAAAGTATTCTTGATTTTATGAAACTAGAACTTTTGGAATTTATGAAGAACACTTAGAACTTGAAGATAGAACTTGAGAGAGATCAATTAGATGAAGAAAATTGAAGAATGAAAGTGTTTGTAGGTGTTTTTTGAAAGGACCCGTTCATATACATTATAAACGATTCACAATAGTTGATTACATTGCGAGGTATTTGACCTCTATATGATACATTTTACAAACATTGCATTCGTTTTTAAAAGACAATCTTTCTTTACATCGAAAATTGACATGTATGCAAACCATTTCATAATATCCAAACTATAAATGACCTAATCTGTCATTTACTTAATAATAATCTTTAATGAACTTCAACGACTCGAATGCAACGTCTTTTGAAATATGTCATGAATGACTCCAAGTAATATCTTTAAAATGAGCTAATGCACAGCGGAAGATCTCTTTCAAACCTGAGAATAAACATGCTTTCAAGTGTCAACCAAAAGGTTGGTGAGTTCATTAGTTTATCATAATCATTTATTTCCATCATTTTAATAGACCACAAGAATTTCATTTCCAGTTCTCATAAATATACGTCCCATGCATAGAGACAAAAATAATCATTCAAATGGTGAACACCTGGTAACCGACATTAACAATATGCATATAAGAATATCCCCTATCATTCCGGGATCCTCCTTCGGACATGATATAAATTTCGAAGTACTAAAGCATCCGGTACTTTGGATGGGGTTTGTTAGGCCCAATAGATCTATCTTTAGGATTCGCGTCAATTAGGGTGTCTGTTCCCTAATTCTTAGATTACCAGACTTAATAAAAAGGGGCATATTCGATTTCGATAATTCAACCATAGAATGTAGTTTCACGTACTTGTGTCTATTTTGTAAAACATTTATAAAAATTGCGCATGTATTCTCAGCCCAAAAATATAAAGGGTAAAAAGGCAAATGAAACTCACCATACTGTATTTTGTAGTAAAAATACATATAACATCATTGAACAAGTGTAAGGTTGGCCTTGGATTCACGAATCTAAATTATTTATATATAATTATGTATTTGTCAATATTTGTCTAATACATTAAGTTAAGTCATAGTGTACCACAATCCTAATGCTCGAGTCTAGTATGCAAAGGTCGACAAAAATTAGTTTAACTCCAAATGATTTCAAAACTTTATAAATGTTTTATTATATAATTTAAATATCGTCGTTTTATATTTTTAAAATATTTTTTTTTTAAAGATTTAATAAAGTAAATAATATAATTTGTTTATAAATAAAATTTTATATTAAAATATACTTTTATATATCTTAAGTAATAAAACTTATAAAGTTCATTTAATATCATAAAAATACTGCGATAGATTCTATTAAGGTAGTTATATAATTTGTATTACATTTCTAGTTAATAATATAGTATTGATAATAATAATAAGTAACAGTCGTGTTATTTTGGAATAATAACAATTTGATAAAAAATTAAGACAACGATATTAACGACGATAATAATCATTTTTACGAAATTTTAATTGACTATAACTTTTAATCCGTCCATCAAATCTATTTGGCATCTAAAGGAAAAGTTCTTAATTTTTTTCTAGCTTTTTAAGGACATGCAAATCTTATATCTTCCTTCAACTATAATATAACAACCTTTAAGATTCGGCATAACCTATCTAAGGGCACTATCAAATTTACAAGCATGCATAATCCTATTTTCTCGAGCACTAGTCAGGGATACACTATTAGTATGTAAAAATTAAATTAGGAGTACTCACGTATCAATATTGAGGTTCAATATTGTAGGAAATGTACGTAGACGCAATGGAGGTGACAAACACTAGTTTAACCTCACAAGCATACCCATGAACAATACCCATCACTTCCATAACCATAACTCATAATTTCCTTAGCTCTATCCCGCTCATAAAACCCGTTTTGAAATAACTCGCTCATGACCTCGTCGTAGTATTTTATGTATAATAATACTAATAATAATAATAATAATAACACTAACAATAATAATAATAAATATAATTATAGAGAGAGTGTGAGAGATAGATAGTTAGAAAACAATTATGATCGATCCTATATATATAGATTTATAAATAATATAATAATATAATATAATATTAATAAAAATTAAAAACATGTTGCATAGTGAGCCGCCACCAAAATATGTCGGCACAAGATTACACGTTTCGTGTAGATAGGTAAACGATTCGTGTATGGTGTCTTCATGAAAGTTGTAGATTTTTGAGTTACGGTCGTTTGGACACCGGAATCACCCTTTTTCGAGTCAGTATGATTTAGTTATGATTTTTCTCGTGCAAGTGCGCAGGTTTAGTGATTTCCAACATTTTAACTTTCAATCTTGTGATGAAATGTTGTAGTCTTTTGGTGCTCATTAGAAATCTTTATTTTATATTTATTTTTATTTTTATATCATTGAAAATCCATAAAAATATCAAATTCTATTATATCGAAAAAAAATGTGTTTGTACCAAATTGAATAAATATAATTTAGTTTTCCAGAATTAGTTATATTCAAAATCATTCTTTAAAAGGTTTCATCTATATCGTAAAACGTCTTCAATATTAAGAAAACTAAATAATTAACCTACCAAGTGACACAAGTCAATCATTGCAAGGTACGCTTTTGATAATTAAACGAGACTCTCCGCTAACCTCTGTCTAATCCTCAATAATAACACTTTTGTTCTTACATGGAATCACTTTACTAAATATTCCGAATACCGTTAAAAGTAAGAGTTTTCTAATTCAAGTGGACCTCATAACAAAGACTCGTAATTATAATTCAATGTACCTGATAAATCAATCACTTGATATTATCTTTTAATCTCATTGATAAACTTACATCGAACAAATACGTTCAAGTAAAGTATTATTCACTAACTACTGTGATAGCATTTCTATGTTCATAAAATAGATCTCGTAGCTTATATTCATATCAACTAATTCGTTCAATGCTTTCAAGTCACATAATAATCTCATAATCTATTTTTGTATCACCAAGCTCTTAAATGTTTTATCAATATTTCTTAGCTTAAAAAAAATACACATATGTACATACACATACATTTCTATTTACACATTTTTGTTCGTGAATCGTCAGACATGGTCAAAGGGTAATTGATTACATGAATATAGTTTTCAAACTTTTCGAGACTCAACATTACAGATTTTGCTTATCGTGTCGGATACATATAAAGATTAAAGTTTAAATTTGATCGGAAATTTCCGGGTCACTACAGTACCTACCCGTTAAAAGAAATTTCGTCCCGAAATTTGATAGAGGTCGTCATAGCTAATAGTAAGAATGTTATTATGACGAATATAAGCTGATACATAGAGTTTTATCATGATTAAGAAGTACGGATAAAATAATTCGATTTCTCGAAGCGTATGAGTGAAGCTATAGTAAAAGAGCGAAATGAGTAAATGTAGATTTGTTTTAACTGATGACGTAGCTATGATTGATTTCCGGAATTTAAGGGATTTAAAGAAAATTTTCGTAATAAGATTTGGTTCTTCGGCGACTTAGGAAGTCAGGATCTTCTTTGAGTAAATGTAATAATCTGTTCCGATTGCTCTGTCGGATATTTTTCTATAAATCCACCCTCTTTGTTTCCTTACAACTCACACCTTCTATTCTTTCTCCTCAGTTCATACTTTAAAACATTCGTCAATATGCTCCATCCCATTTTGATCCTTGATATACTCTTAATTTTTACATCTGTCATCCTTCTCTTTCATCTACCACCGGAAGATTTTATTTACTTCTACTATTATCTTGGGGTTATAGTGTTATTAATTTTTCCGTGCCTTTACGTGGCAATACGTATTGATATGCACGGTTTGTAGCTTCAGGGTGGTTGTTGAGTTTTATATCTTCCCTTATATTTCGATGCCCCTGCATCTGTCTTCTATAATCATTGTCACCCATAATTAATATTCTCTTTTATTTGCTGCGGTTTATGCTCCAATTTCTAGTTTGGAGCTTCATTCTTTCGTTTCCTCTTCCCGTCCTCGAGTCAAGCGAGTAATGGTCCAGAATTTGCAGTTATGAATTTCGGAATGAACATAGTTAATGTTCTAAGAAGGAAATCTTAATGATGCGATTTTGACTTGTCAAATTACCAGAATATCCTGTAAAAGATCGAATCATCAAGAAATATTTTCTTGCTATGTTTAAGGATTAGATCGAATGTAAGAGTCGTGTAAATGGCACATGATGATGGTGCTGTGAATCATCACATCCCATTAGAAACTTAACATGACCTACTGTAATATAATGACATTGATCAAGTGTCATTATATTATATTAACTCATGTATCAGTTCCCAACACTACTTCAAAAACATTCATATTCGAATTTTTCAGTATTTAGAAACTAACACAGTTTCTTTTTATGTTGCAGATATTACAGAGAGATAATTGATTTCAAATGAGAATACTTATGAAAATATCTTCAGAATTATCAAGGATATTTATAATGAAAGATACTATGATATCTTAGAATATTCAAGATATGATGATGATGAAGAATATTTGTCTGTGGAGATTTAGAATAAGAAATAAGGTGTTCGCTAACGAGTTCAGCAGGCACTGAATCATTTGGATCCTTTGAAGGCAGATTCAGTCTCTGTGATTTGTCCATGGCTTCCTTCATACTTTGCTCAATCCATTTTTCAGTACCAAATCCTTTCTTTTTCTGAGCTTTACCAACTCACTATCTTTTATCATCAAACTTTTGACCGTTTAAACCATCTACCATTTTTATGTTTCCTCTGCATTTAATGCAATAATATCTGAATCTCTGGTTATCAATCTGAGGTGGGTTCAGAAGAATCGTGTTTTAGATGATTAAACGCTGGTGGTAATATGGTGGAATATGAAAGGTTCCCCAGTAATAATGACGAAAGGGCAACGTATCTATCAGGGTTATAATAAGACTGGTCCGACTGAAAAAATCAAAGTTGACTTGCTGGATCCGTGACAAAATTGGCTACTTTGAAAAGGAATCGAAATGTTGTTCTTGCTAGAAGAATTCGACGCAGGTACATGTTAGATTATGACTTTGGTTTCGAGAGTTTTTCAGGTACAAAACTTCGGGTAACGTGTGGTTGGATCATCATCTCAATTGTTTATTATTTGAAGTGTCTTCTAGAATTTCGGAGGGTTTTGATTACAGATTGTCATAGTCAATATCCAAATGATGAAATCGTCCTAAATCCCGAATGATTTCTCATATCCATCTTGTGTGTTACGATTAAAAGTGATGTGCTATCACAGTTTTGAAGTCAAAGTATAGCTTTGAAAAATATAAGGATCTAAGAGTGATGATTTTGGTTGTATCTCGAGTTGAATTCTGAAATTCCCAAAATCAGAATATGTAATTAGATTCGAATGAGTATGATTGTTTTGATTTCTATAGAAGAATGTATATTGGTTTAGTTGATGATTATTGAATCAGAATTGAAGAATGTAACATATTAATTGTGATTTTATATATCTCTCGGGTATTACCTACCCGTTAAAAAAATTTCACAAATAATATTTTGAACAAGAATTCTCATTACAATCTTTATGAAAATATATGTGGGTATATTTTCTTCAGATGTAGTACAGATTCAATGAGTTAATATCATACTAAGCTCATTTGATTTTCGGATTGAATTAGAAATGAATTTTCTCTAAAACATTAGAAATTACATAAACTTTGCGGAGTATTTCACTAATGTAATCAATGCTTCAATATTTATATGTATTTCCTTAGTGAATCATGCTGATGCTCATGGAACTCTTGCTAACTTCGCAAGATACGAATATTGTTTTCCCGTAAATTTCGGGTATATCAAAGATGAAAGTGTATAATCAAACATGTTATTGAATGATACACTTGATTTATTATGAAATAAAATTCATTGAGTTGAAGCAGAGATTGTAGTCAACAATGATTAAATTGTTAACGAAGAATGTACATCATAGCAAATTAGTAATATGAATTAACCAGATAGTTAAGTTCCATACATAATAGCTTAGTACACAAAGATTTATTATGGTAAAAATTTTTTTATAGAATATACATATAAATTCTTCGGAGGAACTGAGTTAATACTTCATAACTCGTTGATACAATATACTTGTTATTAATTTGTAATGGTTTCCACAGTGATTCTTGAATTGGCGAAACTTGTGAGGTTAGAGGTGCTGACGATTCTAACAATGTTGACAGCATTGACTGTGTTGGTGAGGCTATTGGTACTGCTGATGATGTTGGTAAAACAAGTCTAGCTTGTACCTTACGCACCAGTCTTGTTAGGGTTTCGGTTCTTCTCTCTATCATCTCTGTCCACTCATCTGGTTTACGGTTAAGGCTGAGATAGATAATCTCTAAAACTTTAGAGATTACCTAATCACCACAGAATGTTTCTCCGATGAAGTTATGAATCAATACTTCATCGTTTGTTGTTGTTGGTACTCCTTGGTATCTTTGGTGCGTGTGACGTTGATATCCGATATACAGATTGGGATATTGAGGTGTGTGATGCGGATGTGATTGTTGGTGGTGGTAATGATCCTGTTGATGTTAATAATGGTGGTTGATGTTGATGTCGGTGATGCTGCTGGTGCTTTTAGTATTGAGACTTGCGATGTGGATGTTACTGGCGGTACTGGTTACACTGCTGGTGCTGCTGATGGTGTTTGTAACCTTCGCACCGTATTCTCCAAAGCCACTACCCGAGCGCGAAGCTCGTTAACTTCTTCTATTACACCGGGGTGATCGTCGGTTCGGACGAGCGGATAAATATAATCAAGAATTTGGTGTAGTATATAATCGTGACGAGATACTCTGGAGATGAGAGAGAAAATGGTTTCTCGAACAGGTTCGCCGGTAAGTGCTTCAGGTTCATTGTCAATAGGGCAATTTGGTGGATGGAAAGGATCACCTTCTTCTTGTCTCCAATAATTGAGGAGGCTACGAACCCATCCCCATTTCATCCAGAATAGGTGATGACTGATTGGTTGATCTATTCCGGTCATACTGCTTTCGGAGCTGGAATGAGACTCCATATCGGAATAGCTGTCGTAATCTGAGGAATTCGAACTGGTTGAGGGATCCATCTCGTATGATCAAGGGAATGAATTTTTGATATGAAATAGATTATAGGAGTTAGATTTGATATCTTTCTATACATAATTTACATATGTATATATAATATCAAAATCCCATAAATTACGGAGAATCTTTGAAAAATGTCAGTCAAAGTTCACAGTATCAGATATGCTAAGATAAGAATTCGTCTATACACTATTATGCAATAAATGCAGGAAAGCGCGTCTAGACTTAAAAATGATAAGCAGGTAATTTTTGACACGAAATGATAAGCAAAACTTTTGACATGCAGACACGGTCGAAGTCCAGACTCACTAATGTATCCTAACGACTTATCAGTTAGACACACTAATGCAGACCTGGTTCGCTAAGACCACCGCTCTGATACCAACTGAAAGGACCCGTTCATATACATTATAAACGATTCACAATAGTTGATTACATTGCGAGGTATTTGACCTCTATATGATACATTTTACAAACATTGCATTCGTTTTTAAAAGACAATCTTTCTTTACATCGAAAATTGACATGTATGCATACCATTTCATAATATCCAAACTATAAATGACCTAATCTGTCATTTACTTAATAATAATCTTTAATGAACTTCAACGACTCGAATGCAACGTCTTTTGAAATATGTCATGAATGACTCCAAGTAATATCTTTAAAATGAGCTAATGCACAGCGGAAGATCTCTTTCAAACCTGAGAATAAACATGCTTTCAAGTGTCAACCAAAAGGTTGGTGAGTTCATTAGTTTATCATAATCATTTATTTCCATCATTTTAATAGACCACAAGAATTTCATTTCCAGTTCTCATAAATATACGTCCCATGCATAGAGACAAAAATAATCATTCAAATGGTGAACACCTGGTAACCGACATTAACAATATGCATATAAGAATATCCCCTATCATTCCGGGATCCTCCTTCGGACATGATATAAATTTCGAAGTACTAAAGCATCCGGTACTTTGGATGGGGTTTGTTAGGCCCAATAGATCTATCTTTAGGATTCGCGTCAATTAGGGTGTCTGTTCCCTAATTCTTAGATTACCAGACTTAATAAAAAGGGGCATATTCGATTTCGATAATTCAACCATAGAATGTAGTTTCACGTACTTGTGTCTATTTTGTAAAACATTTATAAAAATTGCGCATGTATTCTCAGCCCAAAAATATAAAGGGTAAAAAGGCAAATGAAACTCACCATACTGTATTTTGTAGTAAAAATACATATAACATCATTGAACAAGTGTAAGGTTGGCCTTGGATTCACGAATCTAAATTATTTATATATAATTATGTATTTGTCAATATTTGTCTAATACATTAAGTTAAGTCATAGTGTACCACAATCCTAATGCTCGAGTCTAGTATGCAAAGGTCGACAAAAATTAGTTTAACTCCAAATGATTTCAAAACTTTATAAATGTTTTATTATATAATTTAAATATCGTCGTTTTATATTTTTAAAATATTTTTTTTTTAAAGATTTAATAAAGTAAATAATATAATTTGTTTATAAATAAAATTTTATATTAAAATATACTTTTATATATCTTAAGTAATAAAACTTATAAAGTTCATTTAATATCATAAAAATACTGCGATAGATTCTATTAAGGTAGTTATATAATTTGTATTACATTTCTAGTTAATAATATAGTATTGATAATAATAATAAGTAACAGTCGTGTTATTTTGGAATAATAACAATTTGATAAAAAATTAAGACAACGATATTAACGACGATAATAATCATTTTTACGAAATTTTAATTGACTATAACTTTTAATCCGTCCATCAAATCTATTTGGCATCTAAAGGAAAAGTTCTTAATTTTTTTCTAGCTTTTTAAGGACATGCAAATCTTATATCTTCCTTCAACTATAATATAACAACCTTTAAGATTCGGCATAACCTATCTAAGGGCACTATCAAATTTACAAGCATGCATAATCCTATTTTCTCGAGCACTAGTCAGGGATACACTATTAGTATGTAAAAATTAAATTAGGAGTACTCACGTATCAATATTGAGGTTCAATATTGTAGGAAATGTACGTAGACGCAATGGAGGTGACAAACACTAGTTTAACCTCACAAGCATACCCATGAACAATACCCATCACTTCCATAACCATAACTCATAATTTCCTTAGCTCTATCCCGCTCATAAAACCCGTTTTGAAATAACTCGCTCATGACCTCGTCGTAGTATTTTATGTATAATAATACTAATAATAATAATAATAATAACACTAACAATAATAATAATAAATATAATTATAGAGAGAGTGTGAGAGATAGATAGTTAGAAAACAATTATGATCGATCCTATATATATAGATTTATAAATAATATAATAATATAATATAATATTAATAAAAATTAAAAACATGTTGCATAGTGAGCCGCCACCAAAATATGTCGGCACAAGATTACACGTTTCGTGTAGATAGGTACACGATTCGTGTATGGTGTCTTCATGAAAGTTGTAGATTTTTGAGTTACGGTCGTTTGGACACCGGAATCACCCTTTTTCGAGTCAGTATGATTTAGTTATGATTTTTCTCGTGCAAGTGCGCAGGTTTAGTGATTTCCAACATTTTAACTTTCAATCTTGTGATGAAATGTTGTAGTCTTTTGGTGCTCATTAGAAATCTTTATTTTATATTTATTTTTATTTTTATATCATTGAAAATCCATAAAAATATCAAATTCTATTATATCGAAAAAAAATGTGTTTGTACCAAATTGAATAAATATAATTTAGTTTTCCAGAATTAGTTATATTCAAAATCATTCTTTAAAAGGTTTCATCTATATCGTAAAACGTCTTCAATATTAAGAAAACTAAATAATTAACCTACCAAGTGACACAAGTCAATCATTGCAAGGTACGCTTTTGATAATTAAACGAGACTCTCCGCTAACCTCTGTCTAATCCTCAATAATAACACTTTTGTTCTTACATGGAATCACTTTACTAAATATTCCGAATACCGTTAAAAGTAAGAGTTTTCTAATTCAAGTGGACCTCATAACAAAGACTCGTAATTATAATTCAATGTACCTGATAAATCAATCACTTGATATTATCTTTTAATCTCATTGATAAACTTACATCGAACAAATACGTTCAAGTAAAGTATTATTCACTAACTACTGTGATAGCATTTCTATGTTCATAAAATAGATCTCGTAGCTTATATTCATATCAACTAATTCGTTCAATGCTTTCAAGTCACATAATAATCTCATAATCTATTTTTGTATCACCAAGCTCTTAAATGTTTTATCAATATTTCTTAGCTTAAAAAAAATACACATATGTACATACACATACATTTCTATTTACACATTTTTGTTCGTGAATCGTCAGACATGGTCAAAGGGTAATTGATTACATGAATATAGTTTTCAAACTTTTCGAGACTCAACATTACAGATTTTGCTTATCGTGTCGGATACATATAAAGATTAAAGTTTAAATTTGATCGGAAATTTCCGGGTCACTACATTTTTGGTCGTTGGTGTATGGATTAGATATAAAGGATATGTAATTTTGTTTTCATGTAAATAAGTCATGAATGATTACTCATATTTTTGTAATTTTATGAGATATTTCATGCTAGTTGCCAAATGATGGTTCCCACATGTGTTAGGTGACTCACATGGGCTGCTAAGAGCTGATCATTGGAGTGTATATACCAATAGTACATACATCTAAAAGCTGTGTATTGTACGAGTACGAATACGGGTGCATACGAGTAGAATTGTTGATGAAACTGAACGAGGATGTAATTGTAAGCATTTTTGTTAAGTAGAAGTATTTTGATAAGTGTATTGAAGTCTTTCAAAAGTGTATAAATACATATTAAAACACTACATGTATATACATTTTAACTGAGTCGTTAAGTCATCGTTAGTCGTTACATGTAAGTGTTGTTTTGAAACCTTTAGGTTAACGATCTTGTTAAGTGTTGTTAACCCAATGTTTATAATATCAAATGAGATTTTAAATTATTATATTATCATGATATTATCATGTATGAATATCTCTTAATATGATATATATACATTAAATGTCTTTACAGCGATAATCGTTACATATATGTCTCGTTTAAAAATTATTAAGTTAGTAGTCTTGTTTTTACATATGTAGTTCATTGTTAATATACTTAATGATATATTTACTTATCATAGTATCATGTTAACTATATATATATCCATATATATGTCATCATATAGTTTTTACAAGTTTTAACGTTCGTGAATCACCGGTCAACTTGGGTGGTCAATTGTCTATATGAAACATATTTCAATTAATCAAGTCTTAACAAGTTTGATTGCTTAACATGTTGGAAACATTTAATCATGTAAATATCAATCTCAATTAATATATATAAACATGGAAAAGTTCGGGTCACTACAGTACCTACCCGTTAAATAAATTTCGTCCCGAAATTTTAAGCTGTTGAAGGTGTTGACGAATGTTCTGGAAATAGATGCGGGTATTTCTTCTTCATCTGGTCTTCACGCTCCCAGGTGAACTCGGGTCCTCTACGAGCATTCCATCGAACCTTAACAATTGGTATCTTGTTTAGCTTAAGGCTTTTAACCTCACGATCCATTATTTCGACGGGTTCTTCGATGAATTGAAGTTTTTCGTTGATTTGGATTTCATCTAACGGAATAGTGAGATCTACTTTAGCAAAACATTTCTTCAAATTCGAGACGTGGAAAGTGTTATGTACAGCCGCGAGTTGTTGAGGTAACTCTAGTCGGTAGGCTACTGGTCCGACACGATCAATAATCTTGAATGGTCCAATATACCTTGGATTTAATTTCCCTCGTTTACCAAATCGAACAACGCCTTTCCAAGGTGCAACTTTAAGCATGACCATCTCTCCAATTTCAAATTCTATATCTTTTCTTTTAATGTCAGCGTAGCTCTTTTGTCGACTTTGGGCGGTTTTCAACCGTTGTTGAATTTGGATGATCTTCTCGGTAGTTTCTTGTATAATCTCCGGACCCGTAATATGTCTATCCCCCACTTCACTCCAACAAATCGGAGACCTGCACTTTCTACCATAAAGTGCTTCAAACGGCGCCATCTCAATGCTTGAATGGTAGCTGTTGTTGTAGGAAAATTCTGCTAACGGTAGATGTCGATCCCAACTATTTCCGAAATCAATAACACATGCTCGTAGCATGTCTTCAAGCGTTTGTATCGTCCTTTCGCTCTGCCCATCAGTTTGTGGATGATAGGCAGTACTCATGTCTAGACGAGTTCCTAATGCTTGCTGTAATGTCTGCCAGAATCTTGAAATAAATCTGCCATCCCTATCAGAGATAATAGAGATTGGTATTCCATGTCTGGAGACGACTTCCTTCAAATACAGTCGTGCTAACTTCTCCATCTTGTCATCTTCTCTTATTGGCAGGAAGTGTGCTGATTTGGTGAGACGATCAACTATTACCCAAATAGTATCAAAACCACTTGCAGTCCTTGGCAATTTAGTGATGAAATCCATGGTAATGTTTTCCCATTTCCATTCTGGGATTTCGGGTTGTTGAAGTAGACCTGATGGTTTCTGATGCTCAGCTTTGACCTTAGAACACGTCAAACATTCTCCTACGTATTTAGCAACATCGGCTTTCATACCCGGCCACCAAAAATATTTCCTGAGATCCTTGTACATCTTCCCCGTTCCAGGATGTATTGAGTATCTGGTTTTATGAGCTTCTCTAAGTAGCATTTCTCTCATATCTCCAAATTTTGGTACCCAAATCCTTTCAGCCCTATACCGGGTTCCATCTTCCCGAATATTAAGATGCTTCTCCGATCCTTTGGGTATTTCATCCTTTAAATTTCCCTCTTTTAAAACTCCTTGTTGCGCCTCCTTTATTTGAGTAGTAAGGTTATTATGAATCATTATATTCATAGATTTTACTCGAATGGGTTCTCTGTCCTTCCTGCTCAAGGCATCGGCTACCACATTTGCCTTCCCCGGGTGGTAACGAATCTCAAAGTCGTAATCATTCAACAATTCAATCCACCTACGCTGCCTCATATTCAGTTGTTTCTGATTAAATATGTGTTGAAGACTTTTGTGGTCGGTATATATAATACTTTTGACCCCATATAAGTAGTGCCTCCAAGTCTTTAATGCAAAAACAACCGCGCCTAATTCCAAATCATGCGTCGTATAATTTTGTTCGTGAATCTTCAATTGTCTAGACGCATAAGCAATCACCTTCGTTCGTTGCATTAATACACAACCGAGACCTTGCTTTGATGCGTCACAATAAATCACAAAATCATCATTCCCTTCAGGCAATGACAATATAGGTGCCGTAGTTAGCTTTTTCTTCAATAACTGAAACGCTTTCTCTTGTTCATCATTCCATTCAAATTTCTTCCCTTTATGCGTTAATGCAGTCAAGGGTTTTGCTATTCTGGAAAAGTCTTGGATGAACCTTCTGTAGTAACCAGCTAGTCCTAAAAACTGGCGTATGTGTTTCGGAGTTTTCGGGGTTTCCCACTTTTCAACAGTTTCTATCTTTGCCGGATCCACCTTAATACCTTCTTTGTTCACTATGTGACCGAGGAATTGAACTTCTTCCAACCAAAATGCACACTTTGAAAACTTAGCGTACAATTCTTCTTTCCTCAATACTTCTAACACCTTTCTCAAATGTTCACCGTGTTCTTGGTCATTCTTTGAGTAAATAAGTATGTCATCAATGAAAACAATGACAAACTTGTCAAGGTATGGTCCACACACTCGGTTCATAAGGTCCATGAACACAGCTGGTGCATTAGTTAAACCAAACGGCATGACCATAAACTTGTAATGACCGTAACGTGTTCTGAAAGCAGTCTTTGGAATATCATCTTCTTTCACCCGCATTTGATGGTACCCGGAACGTAAGTCAATCTTTGAATAAACAGACGAGCCTTGTAGTTGATCAAATAAGTCATCGATTCTCGGTAGTGGGTAGCGGTTCTTGATGGTAAGTTTGTTCAACTCTCGGTAGTCGATACACAACCTGAATGTACCATCTTTCTTCTTGACAAACAAAACAGGAGCTCCCCATGGTGATGTGCTTGGTCGAATGAAACCACGCTCTAAAAGTTCTTGTAATTGGCTTTGTAGTTCTTTCATCTCGCTGGGTGCGAGTCTGTAAGGAGCACGAGCTATTGGTGCAGCTCCTGGTACAAGATCTATTTGAAATTCAACGGATCGATGTGGGGGTAATCCTGGTAATTCTTTCGGAAATACATCGGGAAATTCTTTTGCAATGGGAACATCATTGATGCTCTTTTCTTCAGTTTGTACTTTCTCGACGTGTGCTAGAACAGCATAGCAACCTTTTCTTATTAGTTTTTGTGCCTTCAAATTACTAATAAGATGTAGCTTCGTGTTGCCCTTTTCTCCGTACACCATTAAGGGTTTTCCTTTTTCTCGAATAATGCGAATTGCATTTTTGTAACAAACAATCTCTGCTTTCACTTCTTTCAACCAGTCCATACCGATTATCACATCAAAACTCCCTGACTCTACTGGTATCAAATCAATCTTAAATGTTTCGCTAACCAGTTTAATTTCTCGATTCCGACATATATTATCTGCTGAAATTAATTTACCATTTGCTAATTCGAGTAAAAATTTACTATCCAAAGGCGTCAATGGACAACTTAATTTAGCACAAAAATCTCTACTCATATAGCTTCTATCCCGCACCCGAATCAAATAAAACGTAAGCAGATTTATTGTCAATAAGAAACGTACCCGTAACAAGGTCCGGGTCTTCCTGTGCCTCTGCCGCATTAATATTGAAAACTCTTCCGCGGCCTTGTCCATTCGTGTTCTCCTGGTTCGGGCAATTTCTAATAATGTGGCCCGGTTTTCCACATTTATAACAAACTACATTGGCATAACTTGCTCCGACACTACTTGCTCCGCCATTACTCGTTCCGACACCATTTGTTCCTTTCATTCTGTTAACCCCTGGTCCGTAGACATCACACTTCGCCGCGCTATGACCATTTCTTTTACACTTGTTGCAAAATTTGGTGCAGAACCCCGAGTGATACTTTTCACACCTTTGGCATAGCTGCTTCTGATTATTGTTGTTGTTGCGGTTATTATTGTTGTTAAGATGATTGTTGTGGTTGCTGTTGTTGTTGTTGGGCCGTTTGTTGTAGTTGCGATTGATGTTGCGATTGTTAGGATAGTTGTTGCGATTATTGTTATAATTGCTGCTGTTGTTGTATTGGTGATTCTTATCACCGTTTTCCTCCCACTTTCTTTTGACTTGCTTCACATTGGCCTCTTCAGCAGTCTGTTCTTTAATTCTTTCTTCAATCTGGTTCACTAGTTTGTGAGCCATTCTACATGCCTGTTGTATGGAGGCGGGCTCGTGTGAACATATATCTTCTTGGATTCTTTCCGGTAATCCTTTCACAAACGCGTCGATCTTCTCTTCCTCATCTTCGAATGCTCCCGGACACAATAGGCACAATTCTGTGAATCGTCTTTCGTACGTGGTAATATCAAATCCTTGGGTTCGTAACCCTCTAAGTTCTGTCTTGAGCTTATTGACCTCGGTTCTGGGACGGTACTTCTCGTTCATCAAGTGCTTGAATGTAGACCACGGTAGTGCGTACGCATCGTCTTGTCCCACTTGCTCTAGATAGGTATTCCACCATGTTAACGCAGAACCTGTGAAGGTATGCGTAGCGTACTTCACTTTGTCCTCTTCAGTACACTTACTTATGGCAAACACCGATTCAACCTTCTCGGTCCACCGTTTCAATCCGATCGGTCCTTCGGTTCCATCAAATTCCAAAGGTTTGCAGGCAGTGAATTCTTTGTAGGTGCATCCTACACGATTTCCTGTACTGCTAGATCCAAGGTTATTGTTGGTATGTAGCGCAGCCTGTACTGCGGCTATGTTTGAAGCTAGAAAAGTACGGAATTCCTCTTCATTCATATTCACGGTGTGTCGAGTAGTCGGTGCCATTTCCTTCAAAATAGTCAAATGGAACAAGTTAATCATACAGAATATTAAGAGTAGTTAATAGTATTTCGTAGCATAATATGAACTCATTTATAAAAGCTTTTTCTTCATATTAGCGTTTTATAAGTTTAAATTCGGGTAGTACCTACGGGTTAAGTTCATACTTAGTAGCTAATATACAATTCAACTACTACAATTCTATATGAAAAACTGATTATAATAATATTTCGCGTTCAAACTTTTATACAATATTTTACAAACTTACAATACCGCTTATTTTACATAAAGCATGAAATATAGCACACAATAACTTTGATACAAGATAGTTGTGAAGATAATTCTAGCTAGTACACAAGTCGTTCAGCAAAGGCAATAAAGACACGTAATTCATACGTCCAGAAACAAGTCATGCATTCTGGTTTTACTAGGACTACTTCCCATCCTTGGTCTTGTGCAACATAACCGTTATGGCCGTTGATAAGACAGCGTGTTGTAACGTCGTCAAAGGGACGAGGGTTACGTAATGTCCAACAGTCCCGTAATAATCTAAAAACCTCATTTCTTACCCCAATTACCGACTCCGTCACTTGTGGAAACGTTTTTTTTAATAGTTGTAGCCCGATGTTCTTGTTCTCACTTTGGTGAGAAGCGAACATTACTAATCCGTAAGCATAACATGCTTCTTTATGTTGCATGTTAGCCGCTTTTTCTAAATCACGAAGTCCAATATTCGGATATATTGAGTCAAAATAATTTCTTAACCCGTTGCGTAAAATAGCATTTGGGTTCCCCGCAATATATGCGTCAAAGTAAACACATCGTAACTTATGGGTTTCCCAATGTGATATCCCCCATCTTTCAAACGAAAGTCTCTTATAAACCAAGACATTCTTGGAACGTTCTTCGAATGTCTTACAAACTGATCTCGCCTTAAATAGTTGTGCCGAGGAATTCTGGCCGACTCTAGACAATATTTCATCAATCATGTCTCCGGGTAGGTCTCTTAAAATATTGGGTTGTCTATCCATTTTGTGTTTTTAAACTGTAAAATAGACAAGAGTTAGATTCATAAAAAAATACTTATTAATACAAGCAATTTTTACATATATCATAAAGCATAAGAACGCTATATTACATATATTACAGCACACGAATACAACTATCTTATTCCGACTCGCTCGTTTCTTCTTCTTCGGTTTTGGTTCGTTTTGCCAAGTTTCTAGGGATATATGATGTTCCCCTAATACGAGCCGTCGTTGTCCACATTGGTTTAGAAAAACCTGGTGGTTTAGAGGTTCCCGGGTCATTGTTACAACTTAAGAACTTCGGGGGTTGACGATACATATAAAGTTCATCGGGGTTGGAATTAGATTTCTCTATTTTTATGCCCTTTCCCTTATTATTTTCTTTTGCCTTTTTAAATTCAGTTGGGGTAATTTCTATAACATCATTGGAATTCTCGTCGGAATCCGATTCATCGGAGAATTGGTAATCCTCCCAATATTTTGCTTCCTTGGCGGAAACACCATTGACCATAATTAACCTTGGTCGGTTGGTTGAGGATTTTCTTTTACTTAACCGTTTTATTATTTCCCCCACTAGTTCTATTTCTTCATCCGGTTCCGATTCTTCTTCCGGTTCCGATTCTTCTTCCGGTTCCGATTCTTCTTCCGGTTCCGACTCTTCTTCCGGTTCCTCTTCGGGAACTTGTGAATCAGTCCACGAATCATTCCAATTTACATTTGACTCTTCATTATTATTAGGTGAGTCAATGGGACTTGTTCTAGAGGTAGACATCTATCACATAATATCAAACACGTTAAGAGATTAATATATCACATAATATTCATATGTTAAAAATATATAGTTTCCAACAAAAATGTTAAGCAATCATTTTTCAAGTAAACACGGTCGAAGTCCAGACTCACTAATGCATCCTAACAAACTCGATAAGACACACTAATGCAAAATTCTGGTTCTCTAAGACCAACGCTCGGATACCAACTGAAATGTCCCGTTCTTATTGATTAAAAACGTTCCATATTAATTGATTTCGTTGCGAGGTTTTGACCTCTATATGAGACATTTTTCAAAGACTACATTCATTTTTAAAACAAACCATAACCTTTATTTCATAGATAAAGGTTTTAAAAAGCTTTACGTAGATTATCAAATAATGATAATCTAAAATATCCTGTTTACACACGACCATTACATAATGGTTTACAATACAAATATGTTACAACAAAATAAGTTTCTTGAATGCAGTTTTTACACAATATCATACAAGAATGGACTCCAAATCTCGTCCTTATTTAAGTATGCGACAGCGGAAGCTCTTAATAATCACCTGAGAATAAACATGCTTAAAACGTCAACAAAAATGTTGGTGAGTTATAGGTTTAACCTATATATATCAAATCATAATAATAGACCACAAGATTTCATATTTCAATACACATCCCATACATAGAGATAAAAATCATTCATATGGTGAACACCTGGTAACCGACATTAACAAGATGCATATATAAGAATATCCCCATCATTCCGGGACACCCTTCGGATATGATATAAATTTCGAAGTACTAAAGCATCCGGTACTTTGGATGGGGTTTGTTAGGCCCAATAGATCTATCTTTAGGATTCGCGTCAATTAGGGTGTCTGTTCCCTAATTCTTAGATTACCGGACTTAATAAAAAGGGCATATTCGATTTCGATAATTCAACCATAGAATGTAGTTTCACGTACTTGTGTCTATTTTGTAAATCATTTATAAAACCTGCATGTATTCTCATCCCAAAAATATTAGATTTTAAAAGTGGGACTATAACTCACTTTCACAGATTTTTACTTTGTCGGGAAGTAAGACTTTGCCACTGGTTGATTCACGAACCTATAACAATATATACGTGTATATCAAAGTATGTTCAAAATATATTTACAACACTTTTAATATATTTTGATGTTTTAAGTTTATTAAGTCAGCTGTCCTCGTTAATAACCTACAACTAGTTGTCCACAGTTAGATGTACAGAAATAAATCGATAAATATTATCTTGAATCAATCCACGACCCAGTGTATACGTATCTCAGTATTGATCACAACTCAAACTATATATATTTTGGAATCAACCTCAACCCTGTATAGCTAACTCCAACATTCACATATAGAGTGTCTATGGTTGTTCCGAAATATATATAGATGTGTCGACATGATAGGTCGAAACATTGTATACGTGTCTATGGTATCTCAAGATTACATAATAAACAATACAAGTTGATTAAGTTATGGTTGGAATAGATTTGTTACCAATTTTCACGTAGCTAAAATGAGAAAAATTATCCAATCTTGTTTTACCCATAACTTCTTCATTTTAAATCCGTTTTGAGTGAATCAAATTGCTATGGTTTCATATTGAACTCTATTTTATGAATCTAAACAGAAAAATATAGGTTTATAGTCGGAAAAATAAGTTACAAGTCGTTTTTGTAAAGGTAGTCATTTCAGTCGAAAGAACGACGTCTAGATGACCATTTTAGAAAACATATTTCCACTTTGAGTTTAACCATAATTTTTGGATATAGTTTCATGTTCATAATAAAAATCATTTTCTCAGAATAACAACTTTTAAATCAAAGTTTATCATAGTTTTTAATTAACTAACCCAAAACAGCCCGCGGTGTTACTACGACGGCGTAAATCCAGTTTTACGGTGTTTTTCGTGTTTCCAGGTTTTAAATCATTAAGTTAGCATATCATATAGATATATAACATGTGTTTAGTTGATTTTAAAAGTCAAGTTAGAAGGATTAACTTTTGTTTGCGAACAAGTTTAGAATTAACTAAACTATGTTCTAGTGATTACAAGTTTAAACCTTCGAATAAGATAGCTTTATATGTATGAATCAAATGATGTTATGAACATCATTACTACCTTAAGTTCCTTGGATAAACCTACTGGAAAAGAGAAAAATGGATCTAGCTTCAATGGATCCTTGGATGGCTCGAAGTTCTTGAAGCAGAATCATGACACGAAAACAAGTTCAAGTAAGATCATCACTTGAAATAAGATTGTTATAGTTATAGAAATTGAACCAAAGTTTGAATATGATTATTACCTTGTATTAGAATGATAACCTACTGTAAGAAACAAAGATTTCTTGAGGTTGGATGATCACCTTACAAGATTGGAAGTGAGCTAGCAAACTTGAAAGTATTCTTGATTTTATGAAACTAGAACTTTTGGAATTTATGAAGAACACTTAGAACTTGAAGATAGAACTTGAGAGAGATCAATTAGATGAAGAAAATTGAAGAATGAAAGTGTTTGTAGGTGTTTTTGGTCGTTGGTGTATGGATTAGATATAAAGGATATGTAATTTTGTTTTCATGTAAATAAGTCATGAATGATTACTCATATTTTTGTAATTTTATGAGATATTTCATGCTAGTTGCCAAATGATGGTTCCCACATGTGTTAGGTGACTCACATGGGCTGCTAAGAGCTGATCATTGGAGTGTATATACCAATAGTACATACATCTAAAAGCTGTGTATTGTACGAGTACGAATACGGGTGCATACGAGTAGAATTGTTGATGAAACTGAACGAGGATGTAATTGTAAGCATTTTTGTTAAGTAGAAGTATTTTGATAAGTGTATTGAAGTCTTTCAAAAGTGTATAAATACATATTAAAACACTACATGTATATACATTTTAACTGAGTCGTTAAGTCATCGTTAGTCGTTACATGTAAGTGTTGTTTTGAAACCTTTAGGTTAACGATCTTGTTAAGTGTTGTTAACCCAATGTTTATAATATCAAATGAGATTTTAAATTATTATATTATCATGATATTATCATGTATGAATATCTCTTAATATGATATATATATACATTAAATGTCTTTACAGCGATAATCGTTACATATATGTCTCGTTTAAAAATCATTAAGTTAGTAGTCTTGTTTTTACATATGTAGTTCATTGTTAATATACTTAATGATATATTTACTTATCATAGTATCATGTTAACTATATATATATCCATATATATGTCATCATATAGTTTTTACAAGTTTTAACGTTCGTGAATCACCGGTCAACTTGGGTGGTCAATTGTCTATATGAAACATATTTCAATTAATCAAGTCTTAACAAGTTTGATTGCTTAACATGTTGGAAACATTTAATCATGTAAATATCAATCTCAATTAATATATATAAACATGGAAAAGTTCGGGTCACTACAGTACCTACCCGTTAAATAAATTTCGTCCCGAAATTTTAAGCTGTTGAAGGTGTTGACGAATGTTCTGGAAATAGATGCGGGTATTTCTTCTTCATCTGATCTTCACGCTCCCAGGTGAACTCGGGTCCTCTACGAGCATTCCATCAAACCTTAACAATTGGTATCTTGTTTTGCTTAAGGCTTTTAACCTCACGATCCATTATTTCGACGGGTTCTTCGATGAATTGAAGTTTTTCGTTGATTTGGATTTCATCTAACGGAATAGTGAGATCTACTTTAGCAAAACATTTCTTCAAATTCGAGACGTGGAAAGTGTTATGTACAGCCGCGAGTTGTTGAGGTAACTCTAGTCGGTAGGCTACTGGTCCGACACGATCAATAATCTTGAATGGTCCAATATACCTTGGATTTAATTTCCCTCGTTTACCAAATCGAACAACGCCTTTCCAAGGTGCAACTTTAAGCATGACCATCTCTCCAATTTCAAATTCTATATCTTTTCTTTTAATGTCAGCGTAGCTCTTTTGTCGACTTTGGGCGGTTTTCAACCGTTGTTGAATTTGGATGATCTTCTCGGTAGTTTCTTGTATAATCTCCGGACCCGTAATCTGTCTATCCCCCACTTCACTCCAACAAATCGGAGACCTGCACTTTCTACCATAAAGTGCTTCAAACGGCGCCATCTCAATGCTTGAATGGTAGCTGTTGTTGTAGGAAAATTCTGCTAACGGTAGATGTCGATCCCAACTGTTTCCGAAATCAATAACACATGCTCGTAGCATGTCTTCAAGCGTTTGTATTGTCCTTTCGCTCTGCCCATCAGTTTGTGGATGATAGGCAGTACTCATGTCTAGACGAGTTCCTAATGCTTGCTGTAATGTCTGCCAGAATCTTGAAATAAATCTGCCATCCCTATCAGAGATAATAGAGATTGGTATTCCATGTCTGGAGACGACTTCCTTCAAATACAGTCGTGCTAACTTCTCCATCTTGTCATCTTCTCTTATTGGCAGGAAGTGTGCTGATTTGGTGAGACGATCAACTATTACCCAAATAGTATCAAAACCACTTGCAGTCCTTGGCAATTTAGTGATGAAATCCATGGTAATGTTTTCCCATTTCCATTCTGGGATTTCGGGTTGTTGAAGTAGACCTGATGGTTTCTGATGCTCAGCTTTGACCTTAGAACACGTCAAAAATTCTCCTACGTATTTAGCAACATCGGCTTTCATACCCGGCCACCAAAAATATTTCCTGAGATCCTTGTACATCTTCCCCGTTCCAGGATGTATTGAGTATCTGGTTTTATGAGCTTCTCTAAGTACCATTTCTCTCATATCTCCAAATTTTGGTACCCAAATCCTTTCAGCCCTATACCGGGTTCCATCTTCCCGAATATTAAGATGCTTCTCCGATCCTTTGGGTATTTCATCCTTTAAATTTCCCTCTTTTAAAACTCCTTGTTGCGCCTCCTTTATTTGAGTAGTAAGGTTATTATGAATCATTATATTCATAGATTTTACTCGAATGGGTTCTCTGTCCTTCCTGCTCAAGGCATCGGCTACCACATTTGCCTTCCCCGGGTGGTAACGAATCTCAAAGTCGTAATCATTCAACAATTCAATCCACCTACGCTGTAACGTCCTCCCAATAGGGTCTGGAAGAAACGTTACTAATATCAAATAAACCAACATATTATAATACGAGAACAATACTAAATGAGAAAATTTAACTTTATTGAGTACGCAGCGGAAAATGAAATGTCGTTACAATAATGGAAATAACGATAAAGTAATTGTTCATATGCAGAAGTAATAAATGCGATATCTCTTGATCCTAAGTCCAAGTAGCATCACATAAGTAGTAGATAAGAAAGCTTGAATCAAACAGCACCTGAGACAAAACATGCTAAAGTGTCAACCAAAAAGGTTGAGTGAAGTTCATAGGTTTAACAAAAGTAGTTATCGTTGTTTTTAGACCACAAGATTTAGTTGTAAAGTTGATCTCCCGCAGGATCAAAAAGTAGATCTCACAGATCCAAAAGTTATGCCAGTGCGTGATATTTAGACTAAACGTTCAAGTTTGCCCCATGACAAGTTAGTTCTACTTGTCGGTTTAATTTCATTATCAAGTAATACAAAGACTTAGTCAAATGTATCGGGGACGTTACTCCCGATAGGCCTACCCCCAATAATTAAGCATGCCGCAGCAATTAAAAATATCACTGTAGGGACTTAGTCGGACATAGCCGGGTATAGCATAGTTTTAACAGTTGGTACTGATATTTAGACTAGACTTTCAAGTTTACCCCGTGTCAAGTTATCGTTTATACTTGTCGGTTGGGGGTTTGCTGGTCATAGCCCAACATATCACAGTTTAATAGTTGATACGTGTAAGTACTGATATTTAGACTAGACTTTCAAGTTTACCCCGTAACAAGTTATCGTTTATACTTATCGGTTGGGGGCTTGCTGGTCATAGCCCAACATATCACAGTTTAATAGTTAATACGTGTAAAACAGTTATAAAAGTTGTGCATGTATTCTCACCCCAAAAGTTATAAAACAGTTATGAAACAGTAAAAAGTGGGGCTATGAATTCACCTTAGTAAGTAGAGAGAGTTATTCCTCGGAATAGAGAGTTGAACGAGTGAGCAGGAAAGTCAACCTATTGACATTTAAGAGTAGTTAAGTGTTTTGCCCATGTTTAAGTTTAAGTATGTGTTTAAGTATAGTTTGTTTTACTAAGTTTCTATTCCTAGTAAGTTACTATTTTTATAAAGTTTCTATTTTTAGAAAGTTTCTTATTTTACTAAGTTTCAATGACTAGAGAGTTTCTACTTTTATGAGTGTTTCCATTTTAGGATACTTGCCGTATTAGATAAGCTTCCAATCACCCCTTTCCCTTCGAATGGCTAATTTAGATCTAGGGGCTTGAGCCATAGGACCCTTTAAATCGGAAATCCAAACCCTCTGCCTAGAATCTCGTAGAAACCATTCGTCAAGAAAGTTCGAAGATCTATACATCTCTAATACATATCCCAAAATGTTTTTGTGCTACAATATAATTAGTAGGTTATAGGTGCTAGTAATAGTAATAGTGTATACATGTTAAGTACTAGTATAAGTAGTATTAGGGTTTCATTAATTAGGGTTAGTTAATTAAAGTAGTAATTAATAACTAGGGTTTAGTAATTAATGTCCTAGGGTTTCATAAATGTTTAGAGTTTAATTAATTAGGGTTTAAGAATTATAGTTTAGGTGTAATTAGGGTTTAAGGTTTTAATATGTATATGTATATATAATTCGTATATATATGTATATATATATATATATATATATATATATATATATATATATATATATATATATATATATATAAATATTTTTTTTTTACATGTATATATGTATATATAAATCTAGGTGTGTTTATGTATATACTTATGAATAACAAGTTTATAATATGAATATGAATTATCAAAGATCAAAGTTTATGTAAATAGTTTAGGATTTATGTTATACCTTTGAAGATTCAAGATAATTAACAAAGAAAAGATGAACACGATGAAGATGGAAGATCAAAGCCTTGAAAATCTTGAAGAACTCCTTGAAGATTCTTGAAGAACACGAAGAACAAGCTTGAAGATCCGAATACCACAAGAGAGGGAGAGGGAGAGATTGTTTTTGAGAGAGGATTTTGGTGTGATTTGTGAATGAGAAACTAGGTGTTTATATAGTGCAAGTATTAGAGTGTTAGTCAACATAAGGATGTTCTAATTAATGATTTTATTTTGTTTTATAATTTTTAGTCAACAATAGGTGGTACTAGTTTATAATTAGTCAACATAAGGATGTACTAGTTTACACTTTATTTTTAGTCAACATAAGGATGTAAGATTTTTTTAGTCTCATTATTATTACTATTATTATTATTATTATTTTTACATTTACTACATGATAAGTATTATTTTCTTTTTACTAATTCATGACTTGTATATATTTAGTTCCCAATTGTTTTATTATTTATATAAATGTCACTTTTTATTTATTACTTATAGGTTATTAGTTATAATATTACATAAATGCATAAATTTTAATTAGCAGTGAGTGTCGACTAACAGTTTATTATTTTCATCTTTTATTAACTTGTCAATTTTTGTACAAAGTTAATTAATATGTTTTCTAACTCTTAACACTTAACAATTGTTGATTAAAGTTTAATCATTAAGTTTTAATTATATTGTTTGGGCTTTTAATATTGGAAAAATATAGAATGGAAAAAATGAGGGTCGTTATAGTACCTCCCCGTTATTGAAAACTTCGTCCCGAAGTTTTTAGGTAGTTTCCTCGTTTGCATCAGCAGTTGAGAAGAGATGGGGATATTTCCGTTTCATATGGTCTTTGCGTTCCCAGGTATATTCGGGGCCTCTACGCGAATTCCAACGGACTTTAACGATAGGTATATTGCTTTTACGCGTTTGTTTGACCTCTCCTTCCATGATTTCTATAGGTTATTCAACGAAGTGCATTTTATCATTAATGCGAATATCATTCAAAATGATGATGTTATACAAGTCATTTCAGTAAATTGGATACATGAAATGTGTTATGAATAGTACTGAGCTCATTTAAAACCTTGAGCATTTTATGCCACAATATTAGGGCAGACAAACAAAGAGGAGTTCGTGAAAATCACAGTCATGAAATTTGATAGAGATCTTCATTGTTTACAACAAGAATATTTTAATGATGAATATAAGTTGAAAAATAAAGTTTTATCACTATTGAATAATATGGATAAAACGATTCGTTTATAGGAAGAGTATAAATGAAGCTATCATAAAAGAGTGAAATGAGAAAATTAAATGTTCGCCTTAACTTTTGACGTAGTCACGATTGATTTCCGGAATTCAAGGAATTAAAGGAAATCTTCGTAATCTATAAGATTTGATTCTCCGGTATTTACGAAATTTTGAGATTTGTTTGATTAAATGCGGTGATTTGCCTCGATTGATGTGTTTGGAATTTTGCTATAAATTAGCTTCTTTCGTTTCATTATCTTCACCACTTCTATACTTTCTTTCTCAATTCAAACTTCTAAAAGATTAAGAAAATGCTTAATCCAGTTCTGATCCTGGTTATTATATTGACCATCTATGCAGTCATTCTTCTTTTTCTTTTACCGCCAGAGGAATCTGTTTACTTCTACTATGCTCTTGGGGTTATAGTGTTTTTAATTATCCCGTGTCTTTATATTGCTATACGCATTGATATACACGGTTTGTAATTTCGGAGTCGTTATCGGGCTTTATATTTTCCCTTATATGTCGGAGCTTTATGCTTTTGTTTCTTCTTCCCGACTTCAAGTCAAGCGAGTAATGGTCCAGAATTCATAGGTATGAAGTTTCGAATGATCATAATATATAAAGTAGAAAGGAAATGTAATAGCACGATTTGATTTGTCATATTACCAGAATATCCGGAAAAGACCGAATCATCAAGAAAAATATGTTCTTGATATATTTAGAGGTTAAATAGAATGTAAGAGTCGTGTAACATGGAAAATGATGATTATAAAATCTATGAATCATCATCTTCCATTAAAAACTTAGCATGACTTACTGTAATATAATCACGTTGGCCTGACGTCATTATATTATACTAACTCATGCTTCAATTCCCAACACTTCTTCAAAGCATTTATAATTTAAACTCGAATTTTACAGAATATAGAAACTAAAACAGTTTCCTTTATAAAGATATCGCAAAGAGATACTTAATTGCGGACATGAATCGTTATGAAGATATCTTTCGAAATATAGAGGATATTTATGATGATATTTTGGAATTTCTAAGTTCGAAAGTTGATGAAGAAAAATTTTCCGCAAGCTTTTAACATGACTTCAGAGCAAGATATTCTCTAAAGATTTCACCGGATCCAAAATTACCTGGATTCTTTGAATATAGGGTTTGACCCTTGTGTTTGTCCTTGGTCTCCTCCATGGTTAGCTCAATCCGATTTTCAGTTCCAAATTTTCTTTTGAGCTTTTCCAACGTACCATTCTTTATTATCAAACTGTTGGCCCTTAAGACCATCTACAATTTTTCTGTTTCCTCTGCATTTAATGCAGCCATATTTGAATCATCGGTTATCAATCCGAAATGGTTTCAAGAAATTTCATTTTTAGATGATTAAACGCTGATTGCGATCGTCAAGATTCAAAGGATGTTTTCAAGAATTTTAAATTTGAAGTGTTTAAGCGTAAGATGCATCCATCAATGGATCTAACGGTTGACGAAGAAATGTTGTGATTTTCAAAAGTAAGGAATGGTAAGTTCGGTGGTTTGATTTGATAATTCATCATAGAATACGAATGAATATAATTCATGAATGTAGTGATCTTTAGGAAGATAACACTTGCTAAAGCTTTACTTAAGTTTCGATATGTCAAAATCAGAGTATGTAACTGAATTTGTATGAAAATGGTTTTTCTTTGGTGAACATATACATATATCATGTGAATGTAAGTAGTATAGTTAACAACTGCTGAATCAGAATGGAAGAATGTACAATGTAACATATTTATATGAGATATGAATATCTCTCGGGTTTTACCTACCCGTTAAAATATTTTTTACAATTAACAGTTTGTACAAAAGAGAAGATATACGTTCATATATGTATTCTTCAGATGTAATCATGGTTTTAATGAGCTAATATAATATTAAACTCATTTGATTTGCTGTTGAAACGAGAATAAATAATCTCCAAAACCTTAGAGATTTCATAATTGTCGTGAAATATTTCGCTAATGAAGTTATGAATTAATACTTCATCGTTCATTGTTATTGATATACTTCGGTATATGATGTTGGTGCTCTTGGAATTCTTGTGAAATTCATAAGGCACTAATGATATTTTCTAGAAAGTTTCGAGTACATCGAAAATTAAAGTATACAATCAATCATATATTTGAGTAATACACTTGGTTTATTACGAAATGGAGTTTATTGTATTGAAGCAATGATTAACGATTGTTAAGTTATTAACAAAAGATGTACATCATAGCATATTGTGATATGAATTAACCATGTAGTACATACTAGTTAAGATTCACACGTAATAGCTTAGTACGAAAAGATTTATTATTGTTCCAATCCATATATATAAAGTATACATATGTAATTCTTCAGGAAGAATGAGTCAATACATCTTAACTCATTATTAATAATATTCCTTGGTATCTATGGGGCGTATGATGTTGATGTTTGAGGTACTGAGTGCGATGTTGAGGCGTGGAATGCGGATGTTGTCGTTGGTGAAGCTGGTGATGTTGGTGGTGATGTTGGTGGTGATGCTGATGGTACTGGTGGTACTGGTTATGCTTCTGGTGCTGCTGCTGGTGTTCGTAGGTTTCGCACCATATTCTCCAGAGCCACTACTCGAGCGCGAAGCTCGTTGACTTCTTCTATTATTCCGGGATGATTGGCGGTTCGGACAAGTGGATGAATAAGATCTAAAATTTTAGATATTATATATTCGTGACTGGATATCCTGGAAATGAGGGTGAAAATAGTGTTCCGAACGGGTTCGCCAGTAAGTGCTTCAGGTTCTTCACCAAGAGGTGAATTCGGTTGGTGGAAGGGATCACCTTCTTCTTGTCTCCATTGATTAAGTTTACTACGAACCCATCCCCAATTCATCCAAAATAGATGATGGCTGATTGGTTGGTTCATTCCGGTTACGCTGCCATTGGAGCTCGAAGAGTTTGAGGAATCCATATTATGTGTTTGGAATTAGGGTTTTTGATATGAGATTAGTGTTGAATACTGGATGATATATTCGTCTCCTCGAATACGTGTATATAGCAAAAAGATTTCCGTAATTTACGGAGGGAATTTAGGAAAAGTGTTAGACAAAATCTATTGGGATAGATACGATAAGATATAATAAGATATGATGTGTCTTTACTTTAATAATGGCAGTATGACGTGTCGAGATCATAAAGTGATAAGTATGTAATCTAATAATCTTTTGATTAAAGACTTTCAATTCGTATACTGTGATAACCCAATGACATTTTTCAATTCGCAAACCGATGCATAAAGGCATAAGGCATATAGGTACGTGATATAACAGAGAGTTATATACGTTTGAGTGTGAGTAGTAACAATTATAAGAATTTCAAAATCAGGGATAATATTTCATGTAATACATATGTAATACACATAACCATGATAGATGACTTATGAATGTCAAGAATTTCTGAAATCATTGTGTCGCATTTAGATGCGGTGGTGTAATTGGATAGTACTCAGGAAAGTGAGCAGAGTTCTTAGATTAGCTCGGCATTCTAAGATAAGTAAAGTTTCTAAAGTATAGTGTAGCATTTAACAGTTAAAGGCAACAATTAAAGGCACTATGGTCAAGGAAAGTTGTAGTCCTACATTAGGAAAGAGACTTTGATTAGAATCTTTAAGTCAAGTTTGGTAAAGCATGATTGTTAAGATTATAAGGCAATCCTAAGTGCTTTAAGTGTAAGGCAGGAAAGGTTATAGTTTCCTAGATTGCTAAGGCACCCTAGCTAGCAAGTAAGGCACACATAAAATTGCAATCCTGGTTCTCTATAACAGCCTGGTTATGCTCTGATACCAATCTGTAACGTCCTCCCAATAGGGTCTGGAAGAAACGTTACTAATATCAAATAAACCAACATATTATAATACGAGAACAATACTAAATGAGAAAATTTAACTTTATTGAGTACGCAGCGGAAAATGAAATGTCGTTACAATAATGGAAATAACGATAAAGTAATTGTTCATATGCAGAAGTAATAAATGCGATATCTCTTGATCCTAAGTCCAAGTAGCATCACATAAGTAGTAGATAAGAAAGCTTGAATCAAACAGCACCTGAGACAAAACATGCTAAAGTGTCAACCAAAAAGGTTGAGTGAAGTTCATAGGTTTAACAAAAGTAGTTATCGTTGTTTTTAGACCACAAGATTTAGTTGTAAAGTTGATCTCCCGCAGGATCAAAAAGTAGATCTCACAGATCCAAAAGTTATGCCAGTGCGTGATATTTAGACTAAACGTTCAAGTTTGCCCCATGACAAGTTAGTTCTACTTGTCGGTTTAATTTCATTATCAAGTAATACAAAGACTTAGTCAAATGTATCGGGGACGTTACTCCCGATAGGCCTACCCCCAATAATTAAGCATGCCGCAGCAATTAAAAATATCACTGTAGGGACTTAGTCGGACATAGCCGGGTATAGCATAGTTTTAACAGTTGGTACTGATATTTAGACTAGACTTTCAAGTTTACCCCGTGTCAAGTTATCGTTTATACTTGTCGGTTGGGGGTTTGCTGGTCATAGCCCAACATATCACAGTTTAATAGTTGATACGTGTAAGTACTGATATTTAGACTAGACTTTCAAGTTTACCCCGTAACAAGTTATCGTTTATACTTATCGGTTGGGGGCTTGCTGGTCATAGCCCAACATATCACAGTTTAATAGTTAATACGTGTAAAACAGTTATAAAAGTTGTGCATGTATTCTCACCCCAAAAGTTATAAAACAGTTATGAAACAGTAAAAAGTGGGGCTATGAATTCACCTTAGTAAGTAGAGAGAGTTATTCCTCGGAATAGAGAGTTGAACGAGTGAGCAGGAAAGTCAACCTATTGACATTTAAGAGTAGTTAAGTGTTTTGCCCATGTTTAAGTTTAAGTATGTGTTTAAGTATAGTTTGTTTTACTAAGTTTCTATTCCTAGTAAGTTACTATTTTTATAAAGTTTCTATTTTTAGAAAGTTTCTTATTTTACTAAGTTTCAATGACTAGAGAGTTTCTACTTTTATGAGTGTTTCCATTTTAGGATACTTGCCGTATTAGATAAGCTTCCAATCACCCCTTTCCCTTCGAATGGCTAATTTAGATCTAGGGGCTTGAGCCATAGGACCCTTTAAATCGGAAATCCAAACCCTCTGCCTAGAATCTCGTAGAAACCATTCGTCAAGAAAGTTCGAAGATCTATACATCTCTAATACATATCCCAAAATGTTTTTGTGCTACAATATAATTAGTAGGTTATAGGTGCTAGTAATAGTAATAGTGTATACATGTTAAGTACTAGTATAAGTAGTATTAGGGTTTCATTAATTAGGGTTAGTTAATTAAAGTAGTAATTAATAACTAGGGTTTAGTAATTAATGTCCTAGGGTTTCATAAATGTTTAGAGTTTAATTAATTAGGGTTTAAGAATTATAGTTTAGGTGTAATTAGGGTTTAAGGTTTTAATATGTATATGTATATATAATTCGTATATATATGTATATATATATATATATATATATATATATATATATAAATATTTTTTTTTTACATGTATATATGTATATATAAATCTAGGTGTGTTTATGTATATACTTATGAATAACAAGTTTATAATATGAATATGAATTATCAAAGATCAAAGTTTATGTAAATAGTTTAGGATTTATGTTATACCTTTGAAGATTCAAGATAATTAACAAAGAAAAGATGAACACGATGAAGATGGAAGATCAAAGCCTTGAAAATCTTGAAGAACTCCTTGAAGATTCTTGAAGAACACGAAGAACAAGCTTGAAGATCCGAATACCACAAGAGAGGGAGAGGGAGAGATTGTTTTTGAGAGAGGATTTTGGTGTGATTTGTGAATGAGAAACTAGGTGTTTATATAGTGCAAGTATTAGAGTGTTAGTCAACATAAGGATGTTCTAATTAATGATTTTATTTTGTTTTATAATTTTTAGTCAACAATAGGTGGTACTAGTTTATAATTAGTCAACATAAGGATGTACTAGTTTACACTTTATTTTTAGTCAACATAAGGATGTAAGATTTTTTTAGTCTCATTATTATTACTATTATTATTATTATTATTTTTACATTTACTACATGATAAGTATTATTTTCTTTTTACTAATTCATGACTTGTATATATTTAGTTCCCAATTGTTTTATTATTTATATAAATGTCACTTTTTATTTATTACTTATAGGTTATTAGTTATAATATTACATAAATGCATAAATTTTAATTAGCAGTGAGTGTCGACTAACAGTTTATTATTTTCATCTTTTATTAACTTGTCAATTTTTGTACAAAGTTAATTAATATGTTTTCTAACTCTTAACACTTAACAATTGTTGATTAAAGTTTAATCATTAAGTTTTAATTATATTGTTTGGGCTTTTAATATTGGAAAAATATAGAATGGAAAAAATGAGGGTCGTTATATACGCTGCCTCATATTCAGTTGTTTCTGATTAAATATGTGTTGAAGACTTTTGTGGTCAGTATATATAATACTTTTGACCCCATATAAGTAGTGCCTCCAAGTCTTTAATGCAAAAACAACCGCGCCTAATTCCAAATCATGCGTCGTATAATTTTGTTCGTGAATCTTCAATTGTCTAGACGCATAAGCAATCACCTTCGTTCGTTGCATTAATACACAACCGAGACCTTGCTTTGATGCGTCACAATAAATCACAAAATCATCATTCCCTTCAGGCAATGACAATATAGGTGCCGTAGTTAGCTTTTTCTTCAATAACTGAAACGCTTTCTCTTGTTCATCATTCCATTCAAATTTCTTCCCTTTATGCGCTAATGCAGTCAAGGGTTTTGCTATTCTGGAAAAGTCTTGGATGAACCTTCTGTAGTAACCAGCTAGTCCTAAAAACTGGCGTATGTGTTTCGGAGTTTTCGGGGTTTCCCACTTTTCAACAGTTTCTATCTTTGCCGGATCCACCTTAATACCTTCTTTGTTCACTATGTGACCGAGGAATTGAACTTCTTCCAACCAAAATGCACACTTTGAAAACTTAGCGTACAATTCTTCTTTCCTCAATACTTCTAACACCTTTCTCAAATGTTCACCGTGTTCTTGGTCATTCTTTGAGTAAATAAGTATGTCATCAATGAAAACAATGACAAACTTGTCAAGGTATGGTCCACACACTCGGTTCATAAGGTCCATGAACACAGCTGGTGCATTAGTTAAACCAAACGGCATGACCATAAACTCGTAATGACCGTAACGTGTTCTGAAACAGTCTTTGGAATATCATCTTCTTTCACCCGCATTTGATGGTACCCGGAACGTAAGTCAATCTTTGAATAAATAGACGAGCCTTGTAGTTGATCAAATAAGTCGTCGATTCTCGGTAGTGGGTAGCGGTTCTTGATGGTAAGTTTGTTCAACTCTCGGTAGTCAATACACAACCTGAATGTACCATCTTTCTTCTTAACAAACAAAACAGGAGCTCCCCACGGTGATGTGCTTGGTCGAATGAAACCACGCTCTAAAAGTTCTTGTAATTGGCTTTGCAGTTCTTTCATCTCGCTGGGTGCGAGTCTGTAAGGAGCACGAGCTATTGGTGCAGCTCCTGGTACAAGATCTATTTGAAATTCAACGGATCGATGTGGGGGTAATCCCGGTAATTCTTTCGGAAATACATCGGGAAATTCTTTTGCAATGGGAACATCATTGATGCTCTTTTCTTTAGTTTGTACCTTCTCGACGTGTGCTAGAACAGCATAGCAACCTTTTCTTATTAGTTTTTGTGCCTTCAAATTACTAATAAGATGTAGCTTCGTGTTGCCCTTTTCTCCGTACACCATTAAGGGTTTTCCTTTTTCTCGTATAATGCGAATTGCATTTTTGTAACAAACGATCTCTGCTTTCACTTCTTTCAACCAGTCCATACCGATTATCACATCAAAACTCCCTAACTCTACTGGTATCAAATCAATCTTAAATGTTTCGCTAACCAGTTTAATTTCTCGATTCCGACATATATTATCTGCTGAAATTAATTTACCATTTGCTAATTCGAGTAAAAATTTACTATCCAAAGGCGTTAATGGACAACTTAATTTAGCACAAAAATCTCTACTCATATAGCTTCTATCCGCACCCGAATCAAATAAAACGTAAGCAGATTTATTGTCAATAAGAAACGTACCCGTAACAAGGTCCGGGTCTTCCTGTGCCTCTGCCGCATTAATATTGAAAACTCTTCCGCGGCCTTGTCCATTCGTGTTCTCCTGGTTCGGGCAATTTCTAATAATGTGGCCCGGTTTTCCACATTTATAACAAACTACATTGGCATAACTTGCTCCGACACTACTTGCTCCGCCATTACTCGTTCCGACACCATTTGTTCCTTTCATTCTGTTAACCCCTGGTCCGTAGACATCACACTTCGCCGCGCTATGACCATTTCTTTTACACTTGTTGCAAAATTTGGTGCAGAACCCCGAGTGATACTTTTCACACCTTTGGCATAGCTGCTTCTGATTATTGTTGTTGTTGCGGTTATTATTGTTGTTAAGATGATTGTTGTGGTTGCTGTTGTTGTTGTTGTTATTGTTGTTGTTGTTATTGTTGGGCCGTTTGTTGTAGTTGCGATTGATGTTGCGATTGTTGGGGTAATTGTTGCGATTATTGTTGTAATTGCTGTTGTTGTTGTTTTGGTGATTCTTATCACCGTTTTCCTCCCACTTTCTTTTGACTTGCTTCACATTGGCCTCTTCAGCAGTATGTTCTTTAATTCTTTCTTCAATCTGGTTTACTAGTTTGTGAGCCATTCTACATGCCTGTTGTATGGAGGAGGGCTCGTGTGAACTTATATCTTCTTGGATTCTTTCCGGTAATCCTTTCACAAACGCGTCGATCTTCTCTTCCTCATCTTCGAATGCTCCCGGACACAATAGGCACAATTCTGTGAATCGTCTTTCGTACGTGGTAATATCAAATCCTTGGGTTCGTAACCCTCTAAGTTCTGTCTTGAGCTTATTGACCTCGGTTCTGGGACGGTACTTCTCGTTCATCAAGTGCTTGAATGCTGACCACGGTAGTGCGTATGCATCGTCTTGTCCCACTTGCTCTAGATAGGTATTCCACCATGTTAACGCAGAACCTGTGAAGGTATGCGTAGCGTACTTCACTTTGTCCTCTTCAGTACACTTACTTATGGCAAACACCGATTCGACCTTCTCGGTCCACCGTTTCAATCCGATCGGTCCTTTGGTTCCATCAAATTCCAAAGGTTTGCAGGCAGTGAATTCTTTGTAGGTGCATCCTACACGATTTCATGTACTGCTAGATCCAAGGTTATTGTTGGTATGTAGCGCAGCCTGTACTGCGGCTATGTTTGAAGCTAGAAAAGTACGGAATTCCTCTTCATTCATATTCACGGTGTGTCGAGTAGTCGGTGCCATTTCCTTCAAAATAGTCAAATGGAACAAGTTAATCATACAGAATATTAAGAGTAGTTAATAGTATTTCGTAGCATAATATGAACTCATTTATAAAAGCTTTTTCTTCATATTAGCGTTTTATAAGTTTAAATTCGGGTAGTACCTACCCGTTAAGTTCATACTTAGTAGCTAATATACAATTCAACTACTACAATTCTATATGAAAAACTGATTATAATAATATTTCGCGTTCAAACTTTTACACAATATTTTACAAACTTACAATACCGCTTATTTTACATATAGCATGAAATATAGCACACAATAAATTTGATACAAGATGGTTGTGAAGATAATTCTAGCTAGTACACAAGTCGTTCAGCAAAGGCAATAAAGACACGTAATTCATACGTCCAGAAACAAGTCATGCATTCTGGTTTTACTAGGATTACTTCCCATCCTTGGTCTTGTGGAACATAACCGTTATGGCCGTTGATAAGACAACGTGTTGTAACGTCGTCAAAGGGACGAGGGTTACGTAATGTCCAACAGTCCCGTAACAATCTAAAAACCTCATTTCTTACCCCAATTACCGACTCCGTCACTTGTGGAAATGTTTTGTTTAATAGTTGTAGCCCGATGTTCTTGTTCTCACTTTGGTGAGAAGCGAACATTACTAATCCGTAAGCATAACATGCTTCTTTATGTTGCATGTTAGCCGCTTTTTCTAAATCACGAAGTCCAATATTCGGATATATTGAGTCAAAATAATTTCTTAACCCATTGCGTAAAATAGCATTTGGGTTCCCCGCAATATATGCGTCAAAGTAAACACATCGTAACTTATGGATTTCCCAATGTGATATCCCCCATCTTTCGAACGAAAGCCTTTTATAAACCAAGGCATTCTTGGAACGTTCTTCGAATGTCTTACAAACTGATCTCGCCTTAAATAGTTGTGCCGAAGAATTCTGACCGACTCTAGACAAGATTTCATCAATCATGTCTCGGGGTAGGTCTCTTAAAATATTGGGTTGTCTATCCTTTTGGTGTTTTTATACTGTAAAATAGACAAGAGTTAGATTCATAAAAAAAAAATACTTATTAATACAAGCAATTTTTACATATATCATAAAGCATAAGCACACTATATTACATATATTACACCACACGAATACAACTATCTTATTCCGACTCGCTCGTTTCTTCTTGTTCGGTTTTGGTTCGTTTTGCCAAGTTTCTAGGGATATATGATGTTCCCCTAATACGAGCCGTCGTTATCCACATTGGTTTAGAAAAACCTGGTGGTTTAGAGGTTCCCGGGTCATTGTTACAACTTAAGGACTTCGGGGGTTGATGATACATATAAAGTTCATCGGGGTTGGAATTAGATTTCTCTATTTTTATGCCCTTTCCCTTATTATTTTCTTTTGCCTTTTTAAATTCAGTTGGGGTAATTTCTATAACATCATCGGAATTCTCGTCGGAATCCGATTCATCGGAGAATTGGTAATCCTCCCAATATTTAGCTTCCTTGGCGAAAACACCATTGACCATAATTAACCTTGGTCGGTTGATAAAATCCTCAACCAATATTTAGCTTCCTTGGCGAAAACACCATTGACCATAATTAACCTTGGTCGGTTGGTTGAGGATTTTATTTTACTTAACCGTTTTATTATTTCCCCCACCGGTTCTATTTCTTCATCCGGTTCCGATTCTTCTTCCGGTTCCGACTCTTCTTCCGGTTCCTCTTCGGGAACTTGTGAATCAGTCCACGAATCATTCCAATTTACATTTAACTCTTCATTATTATTAGGTGAGTCAATGGGACTTGTTCTAGAGGTAGACATCTATCACATAATATCAAACACGTTAAGAGATTAATATATCACATAATATTCACATGTTAAAAATATATAGTTTCCAACAAAATTTGTTAAGCAATCATTTTTCAAGTAAACACGGTCGAAGTCCAGACTCACTAATGCATCCTAACAAACTCGATAAGACACACTAATGCAAAATTCTGGTTCTCTAAGACCAACGCTCGGATACCAACTGAAATGTCCCGTTCTTATTGATTAAAAACGTTCCATATTAATTGATTTCGTTGCGAGGTTTTGACCTCTATATGAGACGTTTTTCAAAGACTGCATTCATTTTAAAACAAACCATAACCTTTATTTCATCAATAAAGGTTTAAAAAGCTTTACGTAGATTATCAAATAATGATAATCTAAAATATCCTGTTTACACACGACCATTACATAATGGTTTACAATACAAATATGTTACAACAAAATAAGTTTCTTGAATGCAGTTTGTACACAATATCATACAATCATGGACTCCAAATCTCGTCCTTATTTAAGTATGCGACAGCGGAAGCTCTTAATAATCACCTGAGAATAAACATGCTTAAAACGTCAACAAAAATGTTGGTGAGTTATAGGTTTAACCTATATATATCAAATCATAATAATAGACCACAAGATTTCATATTTCAATACACATCCCATACATAGAGATAAAAATCATTCATATGGTGAACACCTGGTAACCGACATTAACAAGATGCATATATAAGAATATCCCCATCATTCCGGGACACCCTTCGGATATGATATAAATTTCGAAGTACTAAAGCATCCGGTACTTTGGATGGGGCTTGTTGGGCCCGATAGATCTATCTTTAGGATTCGCGTCAATTAGGGTGTCTGTTCCCTAATTCTTAGATTACCAGACTTAATAAAAAGGGGCATATTCGATTTCGATAATTCAACCATAGAATGTAGTTTCACGTACTTGTGTCTATTTTGTAAATCATTTATAAAACCTGCATGTATTCTCATCCCAAAAATATTAGATTTTAAAAGTGGGACTATAACTCACTTTCACAGATTTTTACTTCGTCGGGAAGTAAGACTTGGCCACTGGTTGATTCACGAACCTATAACAATATATACATATATATCAAAGTATGTTCAAAATATATTTACAACACTTTTAATATATTTTGATGTTTTAAGTTTATTAAGTCAGCTGTCCTCGTTAGTAACCTACAACTAGTTGTCCACAGTTAGATGTACAGAAATAAATCGATAAATATTATCTTGAATCAATCCACGACCCAGTGTATACGTATCTCAGTATTGATCACAACTCAAACTATATATATTTTGGAATCAACCTCAACCCTGTATAGCTAACTCCAACATTCACATATAGAGTGTCTATGGTTGTTCCGAAATATATATAGATGTGTCGACATGATAGGTCGAAACATTGTATACGTGTCTATGGTATCTCAAGATTACATAATATACAATACAAGTTGATTAAGTTATGATTGGAATAGATTTGTTACCAATTTTCACGTAGCTAAAATGAGAAAAATTATCCAATCTTGTTTTACCCATAACTTCTTCATTTTAAATCCGTTTTGAGTGAATCAAATTGCTATGGTTTCATATTGAACTCTATTTTATGAATCTAAACAGAAAAGTATAGGTTTATAGTTGAAAAAAATAAGTTACAAGTCGTTTTTGTAAAGGTAGTCATTTCAGTCGAAAGAACGACGTCTAGATGACCATTTTAGAAAACATACTTCCACTTTGAGTTTAACCATAATTTTTGGATATAGTTTCATGTTCATAATAAAAATCATTTTCTCAGAATAACAACTTTTAAATCAAAGTTTATCATAGTTTTTAATTAACTAACCCAAAACAGCCCGCGGTGTTACTACGACGGTGTAAATCCGGTTTTATGGTGTTTTTCGTGTTTCCAGGTTTTAAATCATTAAGTTAGCATATCATATAGATATAGAACATGTGTTTAGTTGATTTTAAAAGTCAAGTTAGAAGGATTAACTTTTGTTTGCGAACAAGTTTAGAATTAACTAAACTATATTCTAGTGATTACAAGTTTAAACCTTCGAATAAGATAGCTTTATATGTATGAATCGAATGATGTTATGAACATCATTACTACCTTAAGTTCCTTGGATAAACCTACTGGAAAAGAGAAAAATGGATCTAGCTTCAATGGATCCTTGGATGGCTCAAAGTTCTTGAAGCAAAATCATGACACGAAAACAAGTTCAAGTAAGATCATCACTTGAAATAAGATTGTTATAGTTATAGAAATTGAACCAAAGTTTGAATATGATTATTACCTTGTATTAGAATGATAACCTACTGTAAGAAACAAAGATTTCTTGAGGTTGGATGATCACCTTACAAGATTGGAAGTGAGCTAGCAAACTTGAAAGTATTCTTGATTTTATGTAACTAGAACTTGTAGAATATATGAAGAACACTTAGAACTTGAAGATAGAACTTGAGAGAGATCAATTAGATGAAGAAAATTGAAGAATGAAAGTGTTTGTAGGTGTTTTTGGTCGTTGGTGTATGGATTAGATATAAAGGATATGTAATTTTGTTTTCATGTAAATAAGTCATGAATGATTACTCATATTTTTGTAATTTTATGAGATATTTCATGCTAGTTGCCAAATGATGGTTCCCACATGTGTTAGGTGACTCACATGGGCTGCTAAGAGCTGATCATTGGAGTGTATATACCAATAGTACATACATCTAAAAGCTGTGTATTGTACGAGTACGAATACGGGTGCATACGAGTAGAATTGTTGATGAAACTGAACGAGGATGTAATTGTAAGCATTTTTGTTAAGTAGAAGTATTTTGATAAGTGTATTGAAGTCTTTCAAAAGTGTATAAATACATATTAAAACACTACATGTATATTCATTTTAACTGAGTCGTTAAGTCATCGTTAGTCGTTACATGTAAGTGTTGTTTTGAAACCTTTAGGTTAACGATCTTGTTAAATGTTGTTAAGCCAATGTTTATAATATCAAATGAGATTTTAAATTATTATATTATCATGATATTATCATGTATGAATATCTCTTAATATGATATATATACATTAAATGTCTTTACAACGATAATCGTTACATATATGTCTCGTTTAAAAATCATTAAGTTAGTAGTCTTGTTTTTACATATGTAGTTCATTGTTAATATACTTAATGATATGTTTACTTATCATAGTATCATGTTAACTATATATATATATCCATATATATGTCATCATATAGTTTTTACAAGTTTTAACGTTCGTGAATCACCGGTCAACTTGGGTGGTAAATTGTCTCTATGAAACATATTTCAATTAATCAAGTCTTAACAAGTTTGATTGCTTAACATGTTGGAAACATTTAATCATGTAAATATCAATCTCAATTAATATATATAAACATGGAAAAGTTCGGGTCACTACAGACTTGCTGCGGAATGAGAACCATCCCACATCATATAAAATTAAGCTGTTAAGAGTGCGGAACACGGTTAAAAACGGCTGCTTGTTGTTGGCGTGGCAATACATTTCAAAAAGCACAATTTTATTCACCGCATTTGGGTGAAGCTGTGCTAACGCAACCCTGTAGTGTTTGCATACACTGCGAACAAATTCGGTTAAAGGAAAACGGAGGTTGCCCTGCGAAATGGCAGCCTCGTATACCGTAATCATCCCCTTAGGGGGAGTATCGGCTCGGTCCTCGTGAAGGGGCACGGTTGGAACAAAATGCCCAAGTGGCGGATACCACTCTCTAAGGGTTTGTAGCTTGGCCTCTGTCATATATGACACAAAACCGCCGGGAGTATGCATCGATGCAGAAGCAGCCATTAATAATATGCAAGGAAAAATTGAGTATGGAAGTGATGAAATTGAAGGTCGAATTGAGAAAATCAAAGGCTGATTTGGCTAATTGTCAATTACGATTGCGGTTGTAAGATTGCAAATTGAATGCGAAATTGGGAAAGGAAAGCGTAAAGTTTTTGTGCGGCGTTGTCTGCTATTTATAATTGGGATTAGCGCGAGCAAGTTGAAAAGGTAATCATTGAATTTTAACGGCTGTAATTACTGTGACGCGTAAAACGGTAAAAATCTAGCCGTTAAAATAAGCTGATTTGACAGAATAGCGAAAGTTACCGTTGTAATTACGCGTTTCGCCTAATTAAAACAACGGTAATAAATGGACAGTAAAAAATATATAATAAAGTTCGCGAGATATTTTAAGATGCACTTCTTTATTTTTAGAGTTTATCATGATGCATTTGCTTCGCGAAAATGCATCATAATAAACTGGGGGGACTTGATCATATACATAGCATTGTATATGTATATTTTATTTTCTAAAAAGCTAAGGACAGAACTACGCGGATTATAAGGCACAGTTATGCAATATTCGCTGAAAATAAATACTGCGGTTATGTATTCGCTGAAATGCCAAACTGCGGTTTGATCCGCTGACTTTCCGCGGAGAGCCGAGCATCTCGCAGACCGTGGATATCACGGATACTATAAATAGGGAGCTTGGCCTCTCATTTATAGGTTGTTAATTCTCTGCCATTTGCCTAAGCCTTTGTAGATTTCACTTGTGACTTTGCCCAAGGACTTCTTACATTGAGTTAAGGTGAATCATGCTAATCGATAACGAAGACCGGGTCGGGGTGATTGATCACTTGATAGTTAAAGTGAAAAACGATCATCGGGGCCCAAAATAATCATCGAACATCCCATCCTCCATTATAATCTTATTGCACTCAATCCGTAATTAAGCAACATCATTAATTAAGGATTGATCATCAATCATATCTATGTCAAATGATAAGATGAATCTACACTTACTCATTTCACTCTTCGATGTTAGCTTCATTCGTACTCTTCATATAAATGGATTGTTTATCCAAATTATTCGCTGATGATAAAACTCTAATTTTCAGCCCGTATGCATCATGAAAACATACTTATTATCATTCACGACCTTTCTACTCAAATTTCGGGACGAAATTTCTTTAACGGGTAGGTACTGTGACAACCCGGAAATTTTCAACCAAATTTAAACTTTAATCTTTATATATTTCCGACACGATAAGCAAAGTTTGTAAGTTGAATCTCAAGAATTTTAAACTGTGTTCATACATTCATTTAACCTCGACCAAATTTCAAAGATTCACGAACCATTATAAGAACGGATATGATTATATATGTATATGTGTATATATTATAACTTGAAAACATTAACAAAGTATTAGACGTATAATACTTTATATAAACGTATTTATTTCAAAATATATATTCTAATAGTTATCAATGGAATTAAAAGATGATATCAAATGATTGAATTATTAGATACATTGAATTAGGATTACGAGTCTCTGTTAAGAGGTCCACTTTGATTTAGAAAACCTTTCCTATTTAACGATATCCGGAATATTTGATAAAAGTGCTTTACAAAAGTGTCATTAACGTGAGTTAGTCAAAAGTTAGTAATCATTTTCGTTTAAATTTCAAAAATATACTTTACTTGATTAACTCGTGTCCCTAGATAAAGCAACCCTTTAGTTTTCATATTAAAAACATTATTTGGTAAAATAACTACTATTATTTAAAAACAAGTTAAAACGAACTTTGAAATCTATTTGGTTTTGAAAGGCTAAATATTATATCATTAGTTAAAATATTTCAAATATATTTATTAGGTACAAATTTACAATTTTAAATAAATAAATATATATATATATATATATATATATATATATATATATATATATATATATATATATATATATATATATATATATATATATATATATATATATATATATATATATATATATATATATATATATATAACTTAGTCATAAAACGTCCCAATTTAGAATAATATAGCTTGGTAAACAATGAGTCACTAATTTATAGAAGCAAATTACCACAACACTCAAATTTTATAAGATACATCTTTACAAGGTAATTTATTGATGAATATATCAAACTATTATTAAAGGTACACGTCGCATAACGTAAAAAACTAGTTTTCTAAACGTATGAAAGTGCGCTCAAAAAACCGAAAGCGGTACATGAGTCGAGTGACAACGTACGAGTCATTTTAGTAAAAATTACATTTTTACCATGAACGTAAATATAATATAATATTTAATTAATTCTAAAGATTAAATATATTAAATATTAATTATATATAAAAACGTGTGTCAAGTGAATTGTTTCAATTTGTCAAGTGAATGATTGGAAGTCACGGACTGGATAGAGCAGCCATGCGATCGCATGGCCAATGCTCTCCTGACCCATGCGATCGCATGGTGTAGTTGGTGAAGCCAAGTGCTATAAAATTGAACGTTTTTAGTAGGTAATTCACTCCATCTCTCAATCTGTCTCTCACTCTCTATATTAATATTTATTATTATTATTATTATTAAAGGTTAATATTATTATTAATTTTAATGGTTAAGAGTATTAATATTATTAGTAGTATTTATACATAAAATACTACGACAGAGTGTTGTTCAAGTAATTTTCCAAAAACTGGGTGGCGAGTAAGATAGGGCTAAGGAAATTATGGGTTATAGCTATGGAGGTGATGGGTATGGTTCATGGGTATGCTCGTGAGGTCAATCTAGTGTTTATCATTTCCGTTGCGTCTACATTGAAAGGACCCGTTCATATACATTATAAACGATTCACAATAGTTGATTACATTGCGAGGTATTTGACCTCTATATGATACATTTTACAAACATTGCATTCGTTTTTAAAAGACAATCTTTCTTTACATCGAAAATTGACAGGCATGCATACCATTTCATAATATCCACTATCCAACTATAAATTGATTTAATAATAATCTTTGATGAACTCAATGACTCGAATGCAACGTTCTTCGAAATATGCTATGAAAGACTCTAAGTAATATCTTTAAAATGAGCAAATGCACAGCGGAAGATTTCTTTAACACCTGAGAATAAACATGCTTTAAAGTGTCAACCAAAAGGTTGGTGAGTTCATTAGTTTATCATAATCATTTATTTCTATCATTTTAATAGACCACAAGAATTTCATTTCCAGTTCTCATAAATATACGTCCCATGCATAGAGACAAAAATAATCATTCATATGGTGAACACCTGGTAACCGACATTAACAATATGCATATAAGAATATCCCCTATCATTCCGGGATCCTCCTTCGGACATGATATAAATTTCGAAGTACTAAAGCATCCGGTACTTTGGATGGGGTTTGTTAGGCCCAATAGATCTATCTTTAGGATTCGCGTCAATTAGGGTGTATATTCCCTAATTCTTAGATTACCAGACTTTAATAAAAAGGGGCATATTCGATTTCGATAATTCAACCATAGAATGTAGTTTCAATTACTTGTGTCTATTTCGTCAAACATTTATAAAAGCGCATGTATTCTCAGTCCCAAAAATATAAAGGGTAAAAAGGTAAATGAAACTCACCATACTGTATTTCGTAGTAAAAATACATATAACGTCATTGAACAAGTGCAAGGTTGGCCTCGGATTCACGAACCTAAATTAATTATATATATTTATGTGTTGGTCAATATTTGTCTAACAAATTAGGTCAAGTCATAGTGTACCACAATCCTAATGCTCGAGACTAATATGCAAAAGTCAACAAAAGTAAATTTGACTCAAAATAATTTCCAAAAATCTATACATGATTAATATATAGTTTAAATATAGACGTTTTATATTTTTAAATATTTTTAAAAGATTTATTAGAGTAAATAATATAATTTATTTATTAATAAATAAAATTTTATATTATATTTATATAATAAAATATACTTTTATATATATTAAGTAATAAAATTTATAGGGTTCATTTAATATTATAAAGATAATATGATAGGTATTATTAAAGTAAGTTATTGCACGTAGTAAAATATGTTTGTATCAAATATTTATTTGATAAAATAATATCTATAATGATAGTAAGTAAAAGTTGTATTATTTTGTAATAATAAATATTATTATAAAAATATCAATATTTATAATTACTAAGATGACATTATGATAAAACGATAATTCTAATTATGATAACTTTAATATTTACGATAATTTTTAATATTATCTTTAAAATAATAATTCTATTTAAAATAATAATAATAATAATAATGATATTTTATAGTAACAATGACATTTCTATTAAAATGATAATTTTTGTTAAAATGATAGTTTTAATACTAACGATAATTTTAATAATAATAGTAATGATAAAAATAATAAGAACGATAATTTTATCTAAATCAATATCTTATAATATTTTAATTTCATCATGATACTCTTACCCATTATTTCCTAATCGTTTCGTTTAATAGCTTTTAATCGTCTTTTATATCGTGTTCGTAATAATGATAATAGTAATCAAAATAATTAGGTGTTACAAATATTTGTTTTAATTACACTAATATTAATAATGATAGTTACTATAACATTATTAACGATAATACTAATAATTATCTTAATGATAATATAGTAATAATAATAATAACAATAACAATAACCATTTTTAAATAATGATATATATATTAATAATGATAATAATAATAATAATAATACCAATAATAATAATAATAATAATAATAATAATAATAATAATAATAATAATAATAATAATAATAATAATTGGATAATAATAATAATACTAATTATAACTTTAACGATAATAACGATAGTAATAATAAAAAAATAACAATTTTTAATGATAAATCCTTTTATTGATAAAGATAATAATAATAATAATAAGATAAAACTAGAACGACGATAATAACGACGATAATAATAATCATTTTTAATAATAATACAAAAATTTGATGGACTATAACTTCAAATCCGTTCATTGAAATCATTCGATATCTAAATGAAAAGTTCTTAATTTTTCGCTAGCTTTCCAACGACATGCATATCTTATACCTTATCTCAGTTGCATATATAACTAATTCAGGATTCAACATAACCTAACTAAAGGCAATATCAAAAGTACAAACATGGATAATCCTATATACTCGAGCATTAGTCAGGGATACACTATTAGTATGTAAAAGTTAAATTATGAGTACTCACGTATCAATATTGAGATTCAATATTGTAGGAAAGGCACGTAGACGCAACGGAGATGATAAACACTATATTGATCTCACGAGCATACCCATGAACCATACCCAATCACCTCCATAGCTATAACCCATAATTTCCTTAATCCAATCCCACTCGAAAAACAATTTCAAAATCACTAGGACAGCACTCTGACGTAATATTTTATGTATACTAATAATATCTTGAAATAATACGGAGTAAATATATATATGTAAATCGATTGAGAGAGTTTAGAGAAAAATATTTTCAAGTTTCTTATGAAATAATGAAACCTATTGAATTCTATTTATAATAGATTTTTGAATTATTAAAGTGAATTATTAAAGTATGAATTATTAAAGTGAATTATTAAAGTATGAATTATTAAAGTGAATTATTAAAGTATAAATTATTAAAGTGAATTATTAAAGTATAAATTATTAAAGTGAATTATTAAAGTATGAATTATTAAAGTGAATTATTAAAGTTAAAGTAAAGTAAAAATAAAGTAAAGGTAAAGTTTAAGTATAGTAAAAGTATAACACTATGTACGTATAATACGCGTATAAATATATAATATTAATTTAAATCGTTATATATATTTAATAAAATAAAATATAAATATCGTTATCTTTATCATACTGGTTAAGTAATGAGTTGTCAAAAGTGGTTCTAGATATTTATAAAAGTTATATACGTTTTAATAATAAAGTTCTTTTTAAACTGAAAACGTTTTTGTACGTTTGAAACTAAATCAAATAAATATAATAATTTTGTTTTCCAAAACCAAATATATTTTTAAGAATCATTTTGTTTAAAGGTTAAAATAATGGAAATCGTTATATCATAAAATGTTTTAGAAAAGTAGAATCATATATATTCATAATAGGTTTCAAGTTTTTAAATTACAGTTTGTTGGTGAAGCATGAGATAAAGTTCAAAGGTTAAATAAACGTATGAAATCATCTTAATGAAAAATGTCGAGTTACATAACTTGTCGATATCAAACATCTAAGTTATTTACACTTCACGTTCTTACTTATAAATCACTTTACCATTTTTCGAATGTTGTCAAAAAGAATAGATTTCTTAAATCACAGTGGACCTCATAACATAGACCCGTAATTATATCATAATGTATCTGATAAATCAATCATTTGATATTATCTTCTAATTCCATCGATAAACATATTGAAACAAATACGTTCATGTAAAGTATTATACGTTTAACACTTTATTAATATTCTCAAGTTATAATATATATATATACATATATATACATATTTATTTATATATAACGGTTCGTGAATCGTCGGAATTTGGTCGAGGTTATAATGAATGTATGAACACAATTTAAAATTCTTGAGATTTAACTTAACAAACTTTGCTTATCGTGTCAGAATAATATAAAGATAAAGTTTAAATTTGGTTGGAAATTTCCGGGTTGTCACAGTACCTACCCGTTAAAGAAATTTCGTCCCGAAATTTGAGTGGAAAGGTCGCGAATGATAATAAGTATGTTTTCATGATGCATACAGGCTGAAAATTAGAGTTTTATCATCAGCGAATAATTTGGATAAACAATCCATTTATATGAAGAGTACGAATGAAGCTAACATAGAAGAGTGAAATGAGTAAGTGTAGATTCATCTTATCATTTGACGTAGATATGAATGATTTCCAGATTTCAAGGGATTTGAAGAAAATCTTTGTAATAAGATTTGATTCTCCGGTAACAAAAGGAATTAGGATCCGCTTTAAATGCGATCGTCCATTTTAATTCTTCTGTCGGAGATTTTCTTATAAATTCACCTCCTTCATTTTCTTACAACTCACACCTTCTGTTGATGCATTTTACGCAAGTCCCTAGACATCTACCCACGTCCATTGCAGGTACAACAGTTTACAGGCTACCATGATCGTTCTTTATTATCCTATCCGTGTTTGTATGTGGTTACAGCAACTGCAGGAATGAGATTTGGATGTTTGACTATGTTAGACTTAGTCAGACGTCCGAGTGAAGCCTCACTCGTACGGCTGACAGGCTCATACGCACGGTTGATGCTGAGCTAAGTCACAATTACAACCTAAATGAGAAGACACGAGTGAGTGATCACCCGTATGGCTGATGAAGCCAACTCGTATGTGTGATGGATGAATCGTACCGGTGAGTCAACAGCAGGGGTATATAGAGTCTTATGTTCTTCATTTTAGGTTAAGCCTCTCATTTGTTACACACACTCAGATCTGGTGAGCTCCTCCGATTCTCTCTCAACCCAAATCACCAGGTGGTGAATAATAGCTCTAGGTGTTGATCTAATCACACTTGATTTAGTTGTGGTATGACTAAATTAATCCCAAAAAGCTTAACCTATTCACTAGAGGGTTTGATTTACTTATTCCGTCATTGTGTGTGTTAAATCTGTTGATTTCTAAGTTCCTAGTCATGTTTCATCACCTTCTATTCTTCCCCCCTCAACTCATATTTTAAAGTATTCATCAATATGCTCCATCCAGTTCTGATTCTCGATATACTTATAACTTTCATATCGGTCATTCTTCTTTTTCATCTACCGCCGGAAGAATTTATTTACTTCTACTATACTCTTGGGTTTATAGTATTTCCAGTTCTCCCGTGTCTTTATATTGCTACATGCATCGATATATATGGTTTATAATTTTTGGTTTGTCGTTGGGCTTTATATCTTCCCTTATATTTCAAAGTCTCTGTTTCTATCTTCTATAATCATTGTCATCCACAGTTAATGCTCTATTTTATTTGCTGCAATTTATACCCCAATTTCTATTTCGGAGTTTTGTCCTTTCGTTTCTTCTTCTTGCAATTAAGCACCGCTTGTAATGGTCCAGAATTCACAAATATGAATTTCGGAATGAACATTGTTAATGTTCTAGGAAGGAAATTGTGATGGCACGATCTTGACTTGTCAAATTACTAGAATACCTTGTAAAAGGCCGAATCATCAAGAAATATTTTCTTGATATTTTAGAGGTTAAATAGAATACAAGAGTCGTATAACATGGCACATGATGATGTTATGATCTGTGAATCATCACGTTCCATTTAGAAACTCAGCATGAATTACTGTAATATAATCACGTTGATCAAGTGTCATTATATTATACTAACTCATGCTTCAGTTTCCAACACTACTTCAAAAACATTCATATTTTAAACTCAAAGGTTTACAGAGTATAGGAACTAAACAGTTTCCTTTTTGATGTAATACAGATAGCGCAAAGATATAAATGATTCCAGATAAGAATAGTTATGGAAATATCTTCAGAAATATGGAGGATATTTATAATGAAAGATACGATGATATCTTAGAATTTCTAATATCAGAGGATGATGAAGAATATTGTCTGTAAGGGTTTAGTGTCAGGAGCAAGGTATTCGTTAATGACTTCAGTAGACACTGAATCATTTGGATTCTTTGAAGGCAGGTTCAGTCTTTGTGATTTGTCCACAGCCTCCTTCATACTTTGCTCAATCCGTTTTCCAGTTCCAAAACTTCTCTATTTCTGAGCTTTGTTAATACACTAATCTTTATCATCAAACTTTTTACTGCTAAGGTCGTTTACAGTTTTTGTTGCTTCATCAGCATTTCGAGAACTAGTTCGCGGTTCAGAGTGTTTTTCAGAAACTTCACATTCGAAGTATGTAAGCCTTGGAAATAGACGTTATGTATAACTGTTGGCGTCAACATGCTGTGAGATTTCAAAATACTGATTGCTAATTCCCAATGATTCGTATGGCAATTCTCGTTACAAGAGGCAGATGAGTAAATGATGAGGTTTCGATAAATATAAAGATTCTTCGGAATGCCCAAGATCAGTGAAGTTGTTGGTAAGTTTATTGCTAATGTGGTGGAATATGAAAGGTTCTCCGGTAACAAAAGGGTAATCACATATATCAAAATTATGATAAGGCTACTCCGAATGAAAAAATCGAAGTTGTCTTGCTGGAGCTGTGATATAATTTGCTACTTTGCAAAGGAATTGCAAGGTTATTTTGGCTAATAAATGCCAAAAGATCTGACACAGATATGTGTTGAATTATGACTTTGGTTTCGAGAGCTTTTTAAGTACATAACTGTGGGTAATATGTGGTTGGATCATCATCTCGATTGCTCATTATTTGAAGTGTCTTCGGAGATTTTCGAAGGGTTTGAACACAGATTGTAATCGTTTGTATACATTTGATGTTCTAACACACTTTTGAAGTCAAAGTATAGCTTTGAAAGATGTAGGAATCTAAAAGTGATGGTACCGGTTATATCTCAAATTGAATTCTGAGATTTTAAAATCAGAATATGTAATTGGGTTTGAATGAGTATGGTTGTTTTGATTTCTATGAAAGAATGTATATTATTGTGAAAGTAGGAAGTATAATTGATAATTTGCTTAATCTGATTCGAAGAATGTAACATATTAATTGTGAATTTATATATCTCTCTCGGGTATTACCTACCCGTTAAAAAAATTTTCACAATTAATATTTTGTACATAAGAATTTTATTACAGTCTTTATGAAAATATATATGTATATATTCTCCTCAGATGTAACATAGATTTTAATGAGTTAATACTAAATTAAACTCATTCGATTTACGGTTGGAACTAGAATTGAATAATTCCTTGAAGGCTTTAGAGGTTACATAAGTATTTCTTTAATAATATTGAAATTATGAATCAATACTTCGTTATTTGTTGAGATGTGATGTTGGTTTTCGTTAAATTCTTGTGAACTTCGCAAAGTACGAATGATGTTATCTGAAAAGTTTCGGTTACATCAATGATGAAGTGTAAAATCAAATATATACTTGATTTATTAGGAATTGGAACTTGTTGAATTGAGACAGAGATTGTAGTTAACGATGGTTAAGTTGCGGGCGAGGGACGTACATTATTGCATATTTGTAATATGAATTAACCGAGTAGTTAAGATTCACACACAATAGCTTAGCACGGAAAGATTTATTTTTTTATTTCAAAATATATATATATATATATATATATATATATATATATATATATATATATATATATATATATATATATATATATATATATATATATATATATATATATATATATATAAAATATATATATAATTTCTTCAGAGGGAATGAGTTAATTCTTCATAACTTGTTGATACAATATACATTAATTCGTAATGATGTCCACAGTGATTCTTGAACTGACGGAGTTTGTGATGTTATAGGTGTTGTTGATTCTGATGTTGACTGTACTGACGATGCTGGTGACGTTGAAGGTACTGTTGATGCCGTTGGTAAAACAATTTTAACTTGTTAATCACACACCATTTTTGTCAGGGTTTCTACTCTTCCTTCTATCATTTTGGTTCGCTTAACTGATTTATGGTTAGGGCTAGATTAGATAATCTCTAAGACTTTAGAGATTATATAATCACTGCGGAATGTTTCTCCAATGAAGTTATGAATTAATACTTCGTCAGTTATTGTTGTTGGTACTCCATGGTATCTATGGTGCGTATGACGTTGATGCTCGTGGGACAGATTGTGAAGTTGAGGTTTACAACGCGGTTGTGGTTGGAGGTGGTAATAGTACTGTTGGCGTTGATGATGGTGGTACTGGTTATGCTGCTGGTGCTGCTGCTAGTGTTTGTAATCTCTGCACCATATTCTCCAAAGCCACTACCCGAGCGCGAAGTTCGTTGACTTCTTCTATCATTCCAGGATGATTGTCGGTCGAAATGAGCGGATAAATAAAATCTAGAATTTGATGTAGTATATAATCATGACGAGATACCCTGGAAATGAGAGAGAAAATGGTGTCTCGAACAGGTTCGCCGGTAAGTGCTTCAGGTTCTTCGCCAAGAGGGCAATGTGGTGGATGGAAAGGATCGCCTTCTTCTTGTTTCCAATGATTGAGGAGGTTACGAACCCATCCCCAATTCATCCAGAATAGGTGATGACTGATTGGTTGATCCATTTCGGTCACACTGCTTTCGGAGCTTGAGTGAGATTCCATTTCGGAATCCGAGTGACTTGAACTGATGACAAATTCCATTTCGTACGATTGGATAAAGGATTTTCGATATAAAATGATTTTTCGGCTATCGGGTGGTATTCTATTTACATAGGATATCTATATATAGAGATCAAAAGATTTCATAGATTACGGAGGAATTTGCGGGATATGTCAGGCAAAGTTTAAGTAACAGATACGATAAGATATGATTTAGCAGATACGCTAAGATATGAATTTTGTCAATACACTACTCATGCAATTAATGTAGCAAGATGTGTCTAGACTAATAATGATAAGCAGGTAATTTCCTATGGATGATAAGCAGATGATTTCCGACTAGAAATGATAAGCAAAACTTTTGACATGCAGACACGGTCGAAGTCTAGACTCACTAATGCATCCTAACGACTTATCAGTTAGACACACTAATGCAGAACTGGTTCACTAAGACCACCGCTCTGATACCAACTGAAAGGACCCGTTCATATACATTATAAACGATTCACAATAGTTGATTACATTGCGAGGTATTTGACCTCTATATGATACATTTTACAAACATTGCATTCGTTTTTAAAAGACAATCTTTCTTTACATCGAAAATTGACAGGCATGCATACCATTTCATAATATCCACTATCCAACTATAAATTGATTTAATAATAATCTTTGATGAACTCAATGACTCGAATGCAACGTTCTTCGAAATATGCTATGAAAGACTCTAAGTAATATCTTTAAAATGAGCAAATGCACAGCGGAAGATTTCTTTAACACCTGAGAATAAACATGCTTTAAAGTGTCAACCAAAAGGTTGGTGAGTTCATTAGTTTATCATAATCATTTATTTCTATCATTTTAATAGACCACAAGAATTTCATTTCCAGTTCTCATAAATATACGTCCCATGCATAGAGACAAAAATAATCATTCATATGGTGAACACCTGGTAACCGACATTAACAATATGCATATAAGAATATCCCCTATCATTCCGGGATCCTCCTTCGGACATGATATAAATTTCGAAGTACTAAAGCATCCGGTACTTTGGATGGGGTTTGTTAGGCCCAATAGATCTATCTTTAGGATTCGCGTCAATTAGGGTGTATATTCCCTAATTCTTAGATTACCAGACTTTAATAAAAAGGGGCATATTCGATTTCGATAATTCAACCATAGAATGTAGTTTCAATTACTTGTGTCTATTTCGTCAAACATTTATAAAAGCGCATGTATTCTCAGTCCCAAAAATATAAAGGGTAAAAAGGTAAATGAAACTCACCATACTGTATTTCGTAGTAAAAATACAAATAACGTCATTGAACAAGTGCAAGGTTGGCCTCGGATTCACGAACCTAAATTAATTATATATATTTATGTGTTGGTCAATATTTGTCTAACAAATTAGGTCAAGTCATAGTGTACCACAATCCTAATGCTCGAGACTAATATGCAAAAGTCAACAAAAGTAAATTTGACTCAAAATAATTTCCAAAAATCTATACATGATTAATATATAGTTTAAATATAGACGTTTTATATTTTTAAATATTTTTAAAAGATTTATTAGAGTAAATAATATAATTTATTTATTAATAAATAAAATTTTATATTATATTTATATAATAAAATATACTTTTATATATATTAAGTAATAAAATTTATAGGGTTCATTTAATATTATAAAGATAATATGATAGGTATTATTAAAGTAAGTTATTACACGTAGTAAAATATGTTTGTATCAAATATTTATTTGATAAAATAATATCTATAATGATAGTAAGTAAAAGTTGTATTATTTTGTAATAATAAATATTATTATAAAAATATCAATATTTATAATTACTAAGATGACATTATGATAAAACGATAATTCTAATTATGATAACTTTAATATTTACGATAATTTTTAATATTATCTTTAAAATAATAATTCTATTTAAAATAATAATAATAATAATGATATTTTATAGTAACAATGACATTTCTATTAAAATGATAATTTTTGTTAAAATGATAGTTTTAATACTAACGATAATTTTAATAATAATAGTAATGATAAAAATAATAAGAACGATAATTTTATCTAAATCAATATCTTATAATATTTTAATTTCATCATGATACTCTTACCCATTATTTCCTAATCGTTTCGTTTAATAGCTTTTAATCGTCTTTTATATCGTGTTCGTAATAATGATAATAGTAATCAAAATAATTAGGTGTTACAAATATTTGTTTTAATTACACTAATATTAATAATGATAGTTACTATAACATTATTAACGATAATACTAATAATTATCTTAATGATAATATAGTAATAATAATAATAACAATAACAATAACCATTTTTAAATAATGATATATATATTAATAATGATAATAATAATAATAATACCAATAATAATAATAATAATAATAATAATAATAATAATAATAATAATAATAATAATAATAATAATAATAATTGGATAATAATAATAATACTAATTATAACTTTAACGATAATAACGATAGTAATAATAAAAAAAATAACAATTTTTAATGATAAATCCTTTTATTGATAAAGATAATAATAATAATAATAAGATAAAACTAGAACGACGATAATAACGACGATAATAATAATCATTTTTAATAATAATACAAAAATTTGATGGACTATAACTTCAAATCCGTTCATTGAAATCATTCGATATCTAAATGAAAAGTTCTTAATTTTTCGCTAGCTTTCCAACGACATGCATATCTTATACCTTATCTCAGTTGCATATATAACTAATTCAGGATTCAACATAACCTAACTAAAGGCAATATCAAAAGTACAAACATGGATAATCCTATATACTCGAGCATTAGTCAGGGATACACTATTAGTATGTAAAAGTTAAATTATGAGTACTCACGTATCAATATTGAGATTCAATATTGTAGGAAAGGCACGTAGACGCAACGGAGATGATAAACACTATATTGATCTCACGAGCATACCCATGAACCATACCCAATCACCTCCATAGCTATAACCCATAATTTCCTTAATCCAATCCCACTCGAAAAACAATTTCAAAATCACTAGGACAGCACTCTGACGTAATATTTTATGTATACTAATAATATCTTGAAATAATACGGAGTAAATATATATATGTAAATCGATTGAGAGAGTTTAGAAAAAAATATTTTCAAGTTTCTTATGAAATAATGAAACCTATTGAATTCTATTTATAATAGATTTTTGAATTATTAAAGTGAATTATTAAAGTATGAATTATTAAAGTGAATTATTAAAGTATGAATTATTAAAGTGAATTATTAAAGTATAAATTATTAAAGTGAATTATTAAAGTATAAATTATTAAAGTGAATTATTAAAGTATGAATTATTAAAGTGAATTATTAAAGTTAAAGTAAAGTAAAAATAAAGTAAAGGTAAAGTTTAAGTATAGTAAAAGTATAACACTATGTACGTATAATACGCGTATAAATATATAATATTAATTTAAATCGTTATATATATTTAATAAAATAAAATATAAATATCGTTATCTTTATCATACTGGTTAAGTAATGAGTTGTCAAAAGTGGTTCTAGATATTTATAAAAGTTATATACGTTTTAATAATAAAGTTCTTTTTAAACTGAAAACGTTTTTGTACGTTTGAAACTAAATCAAATAAATATAATAATTTTGTTTTCCAAAACCAAATATATTTTTAAGAATCATTTTGTTTAAAGGTTAAAATAATGGAAATCGTTATATCATAAAATGTTTTAGAAAAGTAGAATCATATATATTCATAATAGGTTTCAAGTTTTTAAATTACAGTTTGTTGGTGAAGCATGAGATAAAGTTCAAAGGTTAAATAAACGTATGAAATCATCTTAATGAAAAATGTCGAGTTACATAACTTGTCGATATCAAACATCTAAGTTATTTACACTTCACGTTCTTACTTATAAATCACTTTACCATTTTTCGAATGTTGTCAAAAAGAATAGATTTCTTAAATCACAGTGGACCTCATAACATAGACCCGTAATTATATCATAATGTATCTGATAAATCAATCATTTGATATTATCTTCTAATTCCATCGATAAACATATTGAAACAAATACGTTCATGTAAAGTATTATACGTTTAACACTTTATTAATATTCTCAAGTTATAATATATATATATACATATATATACATATTTATTTATATATAACGGTTCGTGAATCGTCGGAATTTGGTCGAGGTTATAATGAATGTATGAACACAATTTAAAATTCTTGAGATTTAACTTAACAAACTTTGCTTATCGTGTCAGAATAATATAAAGATAAAGTTTAAATTTGGTTGGAAATTTCCGGGTTGTCACATACATACCTTTCCTACAATATTGAATCTCAATATTGATACTTGAGTACTCATAATTTAACTTTTACATATTAATAGTGTATCCCTAACTAGTGCTCGAGTATATAGAATTATGCATTATTGTACCTTTGATATTGCCTTTAGTTAGGTTATGCTGAATCCTGAATTAGTTATATATGCGGTTGAGATAAGGTATAAGATATGCATGTCGTTGGAAAGCTAGCGAAAAACTAAGAACTTTTCCTTTAGATATCGAATGGTTTCGATGAACGGATTAGAAGTTATAGCCAATTGAATCTTTGTATTATTATTAAAAATGATTATTATTATCGTCATTATTATCGTCGTTATAATTTTTATCTAATTATTATTATTATTATTATTATTATTATTATTATTATTATTATTATTATTATTATTATTATTATTACTAATATCATTATTATTATGATCATTATTATTATCATTATCCATAGAAATTATTATCATTAAAAATTATTATTTTATTATTATTACTACCGTTATTATCAGTAGGAAACACAGAGTTTTTCCCTGTAGAGGTAGGTCTACATCAGGGATCGGCACTTAGCCCATATCTTTTCGCTTTGATCCTAGACGAACTAACTAAGAGGATACAAGAGGACATCCCACGATGCATAATATTCGTCAACGATATTGTTTTAGTTTCGGATTCCCAGGATGTGCTTAACAGAAGGCTAGAGCAATGGAGGACTGCACTAGAATCAAATGGCCTACGGATTAGCAGACCTGATAGGTCAGATCATGTTGAGATTGAGAGAAATGATATGATAAAGAGAGATTCGGTATGTAAGCATGAGACTCGGTATTAGAGAGAATCGGTACAATTACATTCCACAGCTTCTAGAACTCGGTTACAATGCAATGGCTATCTAATTAGGACTACTTAGGTTCCTTATATAGCCCTCTTCTAAAGAACCTTCATTTAAGCTTATTTTCACATTAACACTATACAACTTCGGGGTCCTAACAATCTCCCCCTTAGTGTTAAATGTGAACTTTACAACATAATCCTATTTTGAAATCGTGAGAGGT